>NC_090182.1:7827513-7845013 GCF_024679245.1 Pseudorasbora parva | reverse complement strand
GAAAGTCTTTGGATAAACAAAGAAATCAAACGCGAGTAAATATCTGCGTGGCTTTTCAACGATGGTGAGAACTGAGGGACCTGAAAAACGACTCATTGCTGACTGTATTTCTGCTGGACAGGTAATTTTTCATTTTGATTAAACATTTTTTTTGGTTTATGTTTTCATGAAGCATGTATCAAGAGCACATGAAGCTTCCTAATATAGCTAACATAACATTACTTAGCATAAAGTTACTTATAATATAATACTCATAATATTATACACTTAGCCATTAGTAGAGATGATAAATACTCAATATGCTTAGCTCAAGTTGATCGCTGTTGTGTTGAATTTTGCAAAATTTTAATTTAGATAACAAAATGCATGTGTAAAAGCTAGTACACCCAATCCAGGAACTTTTTTTTAGAGCTAAGTTAGCTTTAGCTGCTATTCAACAATGCTTTCATCATGGAAACTCTTACATGCAAAACAGTATATGTTATGAATCTTACACGAAATTCATCTTCATCACAGTATAACTGATGTTATTGGAAAAACATGATGCTACCCGTTTTCTTTGCCTTATAAATATAACTAGCTCGTTACCAAATCAAACAAAAATATATTTTAAACTTTACCAGTACCGGTATTGTAGCTTGATAGTGAGTGCTAAAAGACATCTTATTTGTTTATATTCATACTGATAAAGTTAAGATGTTTTATTACATGTGATTCTGATATGATGTCACTACATACACACCGCTCCTCTCAGGTCAATAATGCCTCTTCCAGCTGATTGCTCGGTGAAGCGTTCATGTATTTTGTGGGCGTGGCTTTGGAAAGAGCCCAGAAGGGAGAAGGTGGAGTGAATGGAAATAATGAGCCGTCTTAAAAACAGTCATGAGAGGTCTACAGACACTCAATTTGTATGCTCTCTTTTTCAGAGTACTTACATTTTAATTATGTATTGATATATAAAGAAAGTTAAAACAAATTTGGAAAAAAAGGTTTTTAATTTTTACCTACCCTACCTTTAAAGCAGCACTAGGTAACTTTTCAACCTTCATAATATATTTTTTAAGACTCTTGTGATGATAAATCGACTTACAATAGGTTGAATGACACGTCTGCCATAGCCTGACGGGGTCTGTATCGTTTTTAATCGTACTTTTAAACTTCGGGTTTCGGGTAGTAACCCGAGAACAAAAAGAACTACAAAATTCAACTGCTTTACGGCATATAAGTCACTTTCACCAACACCCACACTTCCTTACATTCAGACGTGCGAGCCCAACTTTGTTCGTCGGATAATATAGTCATGTCCGAAGCAGCACAGACACATAAGAAAGAAAAGGTTTTGTTGGAGGAAAGCAATAAGAGGAAACGAAAAAGTGATCGGATTAAAGGCAGGACGAGGATCAACATGTGACCAGCGTTTGCTCGTCGGCGTGAGCTGAAGGAGGCGTGCCCGACCGATGCTGTCTTGCTTGTTACGGTGAGCTACCACTCAAACATTGAACTGAAGTATCATGTAGATTCTGTAAAACGGTAACCAATAGACTACTATAATGACGCTGGCTTGTAAACGTGAGCATCGTGATTATTTGGCGTTTGAAAAAAATAAAACCCATGAAATTATATTCATATGACATGCTGAAGCATATGCCACTGACTGTAACGTTACCTGGGATGAAGACATTTCACACGCGACGCCAGAAGAACTCGAAATCCTCTTGCAGTGTTCAGGGGAACTGTTAGTGCTGCACCGACCCGCGGGACGCATTTATGAAGTTATTTGGCCCGCCCGCACCACTGTATATATTTTTACAACCCGCCGCGCACACGCGACCATTAAATAGACATACGGGGTCCGCGGGTTATGAGACGACCCGCGCATCACTAGTTCAGGGCTATCAGGGTTGTCATGTCAACAAATGCACGCGCAATGGCATCCCCTGTTGTAGGATTACAGAGTTTACGACAGTAGTTGAGGACATAATTTTTTCCAAACTGTAGGGGGACCCCGAGAGCAAAAGTAGCCAAGTGGGGCTTTAACAGTAATAACGGAAACATAAAGCAACTTAATGCTACACTGTGTGATATTTTCCCCCATCTAGCGGTGTAAAGGTATATGACCATCCAGTGAATTTTAGTTTCTGTTCCTCTCAATTCTGATTTCGTTTTAACTCCTACAGTGGCCGATTTAGTCCAAGATTAACACAGCAATCCCCCTCTTCACATTCGACACGGTGCCATCGAGTGTTAAAACGCGAAAGGCGAAGCTTGAATTTACGGGTATGTCCCTCTTTGGCTAATGTACTTTCAAGATGGAGGAGCAACATGGCGACCGGCATTCGAACCCCTCACCCGTATGTATTTTCAATGGCATATTATAAACTTACGAGAATACTTTATTACTTGAAAGAAGTAAATATACATTAATGAGCACATATATTTGAAAGAACTAAGTGTTTTTAGCTAAGAATAAATAAAAATAGTTACACAGTGTAGCTTTAAAGGCTACACATGAATTTTTTTTCACTAGTGAGGTAATAACAGCTCTGTTTAGAGATGCATAGGTAATTCACACAAGCTCTCTCTCTCTCTCTCTCTCTCTCTCTCTCTCTCTCTCTCTCTCTCTCTCTCTCTAATAACTTCATTAATAGCTGCAGTACAGCAGTAGAATCGGGTGGGTATTATTTTTCTAATAATTCGACCGCACGTCGTCAATTATTCCTTACATAGTATTTATAAAACTTTCTGATTTACCAATAATTTACTTCAGTTAGCTGCCAAGGCAAGAGTTCTAAGTTAAAGTTGAAATTGTTGTCGTTTTTGCTCATTGCTTCACTGTTTGTTATGGGCTGGACCTCCAGTCTTTGCGCGGGAACATTTATCTTCATCTGCGAGTTTGTTCAATCAAATGACTGGTCAATTGAGAAGTTTATTTGGACATGTCGTCCATTTGGGCCCATCAGGAGATCAATGACTTAGTTCAAGCCAAATGATCAGACCAGACTAATGAACTAATGTGTGTGAGGTGTTAAATGAAGAGTGCTTTTGCAGTGGGTGGGCGGGGCTTACCAGAAGATTGACGGTGCAGCTCATGCGGTTGTTTCGACTGTCATCGCTCATCACCGTGCGGTAGTCAAGGAGACGCTCGAGGAGGCCGGTCACCAGGGTTACGAAGTGCTGCACCTCGGTCAGCAGCGGGGGGCGTCCCAGAGCGCACTCTAAAAGACTGAAGCGGCACACGGTCAGACCAGCTCTGGTGCTCTTGGCTTTAGTTTGATTCAGAGATTTTAGGAGGATTTAGAGGTTCTTATGGAGCAAAGCCAAGATTATACAAGACCACAGTGTGTGTGTGTGTGTGTGTGTGTGTGTGTGTGTGTGTGTGTGTGTGTGTGTGTGTGTGTGTGTGTGTGTGTGTGTGTGTGTGTGTGTGTGCGTGTGTGCGTGCGTGTGTGCGTGTGTGTGTGTGTGTGTGTGTGTGTGTGTGTGTGTCCGTCCATACATGCTCTGTAGCAGCTCCATGTATCTCTCGTCTCCTCCGCCTCCTTCCACTTCATGATCCAACTTCAGAATGATCTCGTTCTCAAACTGAGAGAATAAGAATGAGATTATCATTATTATTTAATTATTTATTTTTATTGTCTTAATTATTTTCTTGATTATAAAATGTATTCATGTATTTTTACTGATTGATTTATTGATTTTATTTTCATTGCTTATGTGATGGAGAGAGAGAGAGAGAGAGAGCAAAACCTAGATGTTGTGATGTCCTAACAAAAAAAAAAACCAATCAACATCAATCTTAATTCAAACCTAAACCTGCTAATGTATATTTTAAATGTATTTTATAACTTTAAATCTATTCCATAGAGTTTGTAAAATAATATTCAAAGAAATCTTTAAAAAATAATTATTTTAACAACTTTTACCATGCTTAAATCCATTCCCCAGAATTATATAAATATTCCAGGGATTTAAAAAAAATATTTAACATAGTTTACCATGTTTAAATAAATTCCTAAGAATTATACAAATATTGCAGGAAAATATAAAAAAACATTTTTTAAAATAAATTTTACCATGTTTAAATTCATCGGAATTATAGAAATATTCCAAATATATATTTATATACATATTTAACTCATTTGACCATTTTAAATTTATTTTGCAGAATGACAAATATTTCAAAGAACTATTTATAACAATATTTCAAACACATTTCACTTTCTTTAAATATATAGAATTATCGAAATATTCCATAGAAATATTTTACAACAAAAACAAGAAAGAAAAAGAAAGAAAGAAAAAAGATTCAGTCTGTGCTGGCCTATGCAAATTATAATTAACTTATCCAAACAATAATACGAATGTGTGTGAAGTCCCCACAATGACACACAGTGTATAAATGTTTGGGAATGTTAGGTTTTGTGTAGACCATAAAGGCTTCATAAAAGTATTAAATTATGCATTATTTGCATGTTCAAATGTTCAATATGGGAGTTTAGCTTATTAAAAGAATAATGGAAATAAAACTCAAAAATAAAACAAAGGTCTCGACCATGATATAAAAACAGATTGTGTCTGTGTGTGTGTGTGTGTGTGGGGGCATGTTTTTGTGACATATCAGGGCACAAATGTGTATAATGACATGGGTATGACTTAGGTATTACAAGAAGAGGGTGACTTGAGGACATTGGCCATGTCCTCACTTTTCAAAATGCTTATAAATCATTTGAGAAAGTAAAAATGCAGAATGTTTCCTGTGATGGGTAGGTTTAGGGGCAGGGGCAGTGTAAGGGGATAGAAAATACGGTTTGTACAGTATAAAAAACATTAACAAAAACACACGTGTGTGTGTGTGTGTGTGTGAGAGAGAACCTTTTTGAAGTGTCCTGAGTGGTTGTGTTCACACTGCATCATGTCAAAGAATATGGGGATGGTTGCTCTCCGCAGCTCTTCCTCAGGGATGAGCGTCATCTCCAAAATGGGACCCACCATCCCGGGAATAAAACAGATCTTATTCATACCTGGAAGTTATGACAATGAATTAGCATAGACATTAAACTCATAATGCATATCACTGTGTATGAGTACACACAGTCTTACCGAGCTTGTACCACATGTCTCTGATAGCGAAACCAATCAGCCTCCTCATGTCCCCGTATCTGAATGAAAGAAAGCAGGCAGCACGCACCCATATGTGTTATGATTTCTCTATACTGGTGAGAGCCAGACTTCTGAAATCATTATAAATAGAGCGTGTCTATAAGCAGCTTCCGCTGGTTTAACTGGGATGATTCTGGTTTAAGACTCACTTGGCCAAAATTGTGGTCCTTTTGGTGGAAGAGAAATGCTGCAACTGCAAAGACTCCTGGGTAATAAACGCCACAGCCAAATGGAAGTAATTATTCCATAACTACAGGAGAGAGAGAAATTATGATCAAAGGAAATCAGGATGAGAGATGATATCAGGGCTATTAAAACGAATTAAATCTGATCTCGATAAAGAGACACACACACTCACACACACTGACCTGCACTTCAAAGTTGTTGTTGTCGAGAAACTTGAGGTTCATGGTGTCGGCGTATGTGTTGATCGCTCGGAGGAACACTCTGATTGGACGAAATACCAGGGTTATTATTGTTAACTAAAACTAAAACCACAGAAAAACATTACTTGAAATTAAATAAAATAAAATAAATAATTTTGCTTCAGCTGATTGGTAAGGCAACTTTTCTAATTTTCGTCTAGTTTAACTTGATCTAAAATAAAAATAAAAATAAATAAAAATACAACTATATAGGCTCATTAAAAAAATAAAATAAAATAAATGGCTTAACTTTTACTTTGAAATTAAAACAAAAATTCCAAAAACAAAAATATTCAAAATCGGATTATAAACTAGTATCTCGATACTAATATAACACTGGAACATTGATTCTTAATAAAAGTTCATGAACATAAAACTTATGTATGTATCCACAGTTTTTACAAATGAAATCAAATAAAGTATTTGGATAATTGATTCATATTTATAAATGTCTGAACATCATTCATCAGCTCAAGTGTTTAAATGCAGCTAACATTTCTTCTTCATCATTGAGTCTCAATGTCTTTAAATCAGCTAGGATTTTTTAACACATTATATCGCCAAAAGTTTTCGGACGTCTACCTTTACATGCACATGAACTTTAATGAGATCCCATTCTTAATCCGTAGGGTTTCATATGGATTTGGCCCTTCTGTGAAGGCTTTCCACAAGGTTTAGGAGTGTGTTTATGGGAATTTTTGACCATTCTTCTAGAAGCTCATTTGTGAGGTCAGGCATTGATGTTGGATGAGAAGGCCTGGCTCGCTGTCTTTGCTCTAATTCATCCCAAAGGTGTTATATTGGGTTGAGGTCAGGACTCTGTGCAGGCCAGTCAAGTTCCTCCACACCAAACTCATTCATCCATGTCTATCTGGACCGACGCTTTGTGCACTGGAGCGCAGTCATGTTGGAACAGGAAGGAGTCATCCCCAAACTGTTCCCACAAAGTTGGGATAATGAAATTGTCTAAATTGTTTTGGTCTGCTGAAGCATTAAGAGTTATTTCACTGGAACTAAGGGGCCAAGCCCAAACCCTGAAAAATGACCCCCCCCCCCCACACACACACACACACACACACACACCATAACCCCCCCCTCCACCAAACTTTACACGTGGCACAATGCAGTCAGGCAAATACTGCTCCTGTCTAAACGGCAAACCCAGACTCGTCCATTGGATTGCCAGACAGAGAAGCGTGATTGGTCACTCCAGAGAACACGTCTCCTCTGCTCTAGAGTCCAGTGGCGGCACGCTTTACACCACACTTTGCACTTGGTGATATAAGGCTTGGATGAGCTGCTCGGCCATGAAAACCCATTCATGAAGCTCTCTAAACACTGTTCTGGAGCTAATCTGAAGGCCACATGAAGTTTGGAGGTCTGTAGCGATTGACTCTCCAGAAAGTTGGCGAATTCTGCTCACTGTGACCCTCAGCATGTGCTGACCCCGCTCTGTGATTTTACCTGTCCTAGCGCTTCATGGTTGAGTTGCTGTTTTTCCCAATTGCTTCCACTTTGTTATAATCCCACTAACAGTTGAGCGTGGAATATTAAGTAGTGATGAAATTTCACGGCTGGACTTATTTTCACAGGTGGCAACCTATCACGGCACCACGCTTGAGTTCACTGAGCTCCTGAGAGTGACCCATTCTTTCACAAATGTGTGTAGAAGCGTCTGCATGCCTAGTGCTTGATTTTATAAACCTGTGGCCATGGAAGGGATTAGAACACCTGAATTCAGTGATTTGGAGGGGTGTCCCAATACTTTTAGCAATATAGTGTATATATTCACTTTTTCACGCATTTTCAAACTGTTTAAGCTTTAAATGTTTTTGCTTGTAAAGTGTAGTGAAAGTGTTTTTGTGCAACCTTATACACAGATGAACTTAAAAACTGTGATATTGAATTCCAGGGAAATATACTGAGGTCAATAAAACACAATATACTGCCACTGTCTGCTTTTAAAAAGAACTCACAAACATACAAACACGTACACGAACAATCCATATTTTCACTGAGCTCAGTATATGACGTTTCTCTCTGTGTCTGCAGGTTTATTCCTCTCTAAATCTCCCTTTCTCTCTCATTGACCTCTTGTCTGAAGTGTAATCAATTTTAACAGAAGACTCCAGAAGACTCTGAGATCTCTGAGACTGATGGTGGCTGTAAGTGTAGATCATCTCAGGAGCTCTAGTGTTTTTGTGTTCGTTTTTGCTCTCACCGGTTTTGCACCATGATCATGGTGACCCAGTCAGATGGATAGACATGTTTACCAATGAGATCCTTAAACAACAGAAATGTCTCCATCAGGAAGTCCTGCAAGAACAGACACACAAGGTACTCAACTGCTGAATCAAACAGAACCACATGATAGACAGACAGACAGACAGACAGACAGACAGACAGACAGACAGACAGACAGACAGACAGACAGACAGACAGATAGATAGATAGATAGATAGATAGATAGATAGATAGATAGATAGATAGATAGATAGATAGATAGATAGATAGATAGATAGATAGATAGATAGATAGATGGATAGATGGATGGATGGATGGATGGATGGATGGATGGATGGATGGATGGATGGATGGATGGATGGATAGATAGACAGATAGCCAGATAGCCAGACAGACAGACAGACAGCCAGACAGACAGACAGATAGACAGATAGCCAGACAGACAGACAGATAGACGGCAGACAGACAGACAGACAGACAGACAGACAGGCAGACAGACAGATAGCCAGACAGAGAGAGACAGACAGACAGACAGACAGACAGACAGACAGACAGACAGACAGATAGATAGATAGATAGATAGATAGATAGATAGATAGATAGATAGATAGATAGATAGATAGATAGATAGATAGATAGATAGCCAGACAGACAGACAGACAGAAAGACAGACAGACAGACAGACAGATAGATAGATAGACGGCAGACAGACAGACAGATAGACGGCAGACAGACAGACAGACAGACAGACAGACAGACAGACAGACAGACAGACAGATAGATAGATAGATAGATAGATAGATAGATAGATAGATAGATAGATAGATAGATAGATAGATAGATAGATAGATAGATAGATAGATAGACAGACAGACAGACAGACAGACAGACAGACAGACAGACAGACAGACAGACAGACAGACAGACAGACAGACAGACAGACAGACAGACAGATAGATAGATAGATAGATAGATAGATAGATAGATAGATAGATAGATAGATAGATAGATAGATAGATAGTCTTACCACTAGGTCTGTGGTCCCACTGAAGGTCTCGATGTAGCGTGAATAGTGCCTGTCGCTCATCTGACTGAGAATCGCTGTCATACAGGCCACCACACGAGACTAGAGTGGGACAGAGAGAGACGAGGATGAAATCTAAACTTCAACAACAACAAATGCAAAAGTCCTGAATGTCTCGACGCTCTGATTCCGCTGAGGGGACAGAAGATGATGAACAACATTTCAGATGGTTTAGAAAATCTTTCAATCATTCAAATCGATGTCCAATTTCCCCTCCACCATCACTCTGCATGTGCCCCCCCTCTCTGATCAGATGATAAATGATACAGGCGGAGGGGAAAAGTGATGGATGATGGATGGATGTTTGGAGACAGAGAGGTGAGACACATCACTCACAGAGCCCTCACAATACTGACTGTACGCTGCTGATAAAACTTGTGTGTGAATATTAATGAAACGAAGTATGCAGTTTATTGTCAAACATCTGAAGTAAAACAGTATATAAATATTTGAAGAAGATCAAGTGTCTTATGCCTGCAAATGATGGAGCAGAATCAAAAACAGCCTTACGATTTACACAAAAAATATGTTCATTACACTTAATTAAACAATATACACTATCATTCAAAAGTCAGGAAAGTGTTTTTTAAAGAAGTCTCATGCTCACTGCGGCTGCATTTATTTGATAAAAATATTAAGTAAAAACTATGAATTTTTTAATCACAATTTAAACTAAATGTTTTCTATGTGAATACCGATGAGGCATAACAGTATGACAGGTGAAGTGAATAACACTGATGATCTCTTCATCACGGCACCTGTCAGTGGGTGGGATATATTAGGCAGCAAGTGAACATTTTGTCCTCAAAGTTGATGTGTTGGAAGCAGGAAAAATGGGAAAGTGTAAGGATTTAAGCGAGTTTGACAAGGGCCAAATTGTCATTGCAGTTTTGGAGATGCTCTGATCCAGTCGTCTAGCAGTGGTGAACCGGCCACAGGGTCATGGGTGGCCAAGGCTTATTGATGCACATGGAGAGTGAAGGCTGGCCTGTGTGGTCCGATCAAACATAAGAGCTACTGGAGGTCAAACTGCCACTGTTGGTGCTCCAAAAGCACCAACAGTGGCACGTGAGCATCAGAACTGGATCAGAGCAATGGAAGAAGGTGGCCTGGTCCAATGAATCACGTTTTCTTTTACATCACATGGATGGTCAGGTGCATGTGTGTCGCTTCCCTGGGGAACACATGGCACCAGGATACACTATGGGAAGAGGCAGTGTGATGCTTTGGGCAATGTTCTGCTGGGAAACTTTGGGTCCTGCCATCCATGTGGATGTTACTTTGACATGTAACACCAACCTAAGCATTGTTGCAGACCATGTCCACCTGGAAACAGTATTTCCTGGTGGCTGTGGCTCTTTCAGCAGGATAAAGCTCATCTGCCACAAAGCAAAAATGGTTCAGGAATGGTTTGAGGAGCACAACAGCAAGTTTGAGGTGTTGACTTAGCCTCCAAATTCTCCAGATCTCAATCCAATCGAGCATCTGTAGGATGTGCTGAACAAACAAGTCCGATCCATGGAGGCCCAAGCTCGTGACTTACAGGACTTAAACGATCTGCTACAAACAACTTGGTGCCAGATACCACAGCACACCTTCAGGGGTCTAGTGGAGTCCATGCCTCGATGGATCAGGGCTGTTTTGGCAGCAAAAGAAAGACCAACACAATATTAGGAAGGTGGTCATAATGTTATGCCTGATCAGTGTATTGTAAACTGTAATTTATTCCAGTGATCAAAGCTGAATTTTCAGCATCATTACTCCAGTCTTCAGTGTCACATGATCCGTCAGAATTCATTATAACATGCTGATTTGCTCCAGACACATTTCTAATAATTATCAAACAAATGTGCTGCTTCATTTGCATCCTTGATGAAAATGAAATGAAGTATTCATTTCTTTCTTTTTTTATCTTACTGACCCCCAATTTTTGAAGATTGGTACATTTTAAGTTTAAAATTAAAGTTGCAAAACATAATAGATACAGTATGTTAGTACTTTGAAAATGATAATGTCATCAGTAATGCATCATGGGACCATTATACTCTCTAGAATCAGCGCCGTTTTTAGGCACAAGCGAACAGCAGGGGTTTCAAATTCTAAGATGCCAAGGACCCCCAAATATGATGAACCATTATGAGAAACCCCCTTAAATCCATCTATATATTATTTATGTATGAAAAAACATTTAAACTGTTAGATAAATAGTAAGTGAAAAATTGTATACTTAAATATGTAAGTGTATACTATACTTAATATAGTATATATTATACAATATATATATATATATTAAAGTTGGACGTATAAACCTGAAGAACATGTTCAATAAAAAATTACTTGTATAAGCAACTTTCACAATAAATGTATGTAAGCAGCTTATGTAGTGCATTAAGAATACAGCTCTACAAACCCAGTGAGCAAGATAAAGGGGACTATAGTGACAAAAATGTGCGCATATCTGATTAAGATTTGTGTGTGTGAAGGGTGTTATTGCCGCCCCCACTAGTTCCCTCACACTATTGGATCAGAGAATTGTCAATCTGAAGATTCCTGTATGCCACTGGATCAGAGTACTGTCAATTACGGTCAAAAAAATGTGCATATCCCGTTTGCGTTTGGATGCTTTGGCAAGGTAATGCTTTTCAAACCATACAATATAGCTACATTCAAATTAAAGGACAGTTAAAAAACAGGAAGAGTAAAAAGTGCACAGATCTGTGTTTTGCTAGGGCAGTATTTATGGCAGGAGAAATCACGCTGTGAAATGGGCAGATAGCATTGCTCAGTATAACTTCACACTCACTTCAGCATTTCATGATAAAGTGTGTTATCTTTTGACTCTATAAAGCTTTTCTTCTCTTACTTGCACCTCCAAAAGGTTTTTGCGGCAATGCATTGTTAAAAGAATCCGTGTTTTTTAATTGTCCCATATAAAACGTTAACGGCACATTTAAAAAATAGGATAATAAAATGTGCTAATTCACAACATTAATACATCCTTTATTAAATCACTTTGACGATTGTAACGCCTCTTTACGGATGGTGTTAAATGCTGAATCCATTCGCTCAGTTCTAATGGTGCTTCATGTAAAGTTACGTTATTTAAAGGGGAAGTTCAAACAAAAAACACACTGAATCAGCATTTATTCCTATTACTTTCATTTGAAATGTAATAATAACATAATAATTATGTAGTTATGTCTGAGAACAATTTCTTAGCAGCTAGGGAATGCAGTAACAACGTTTTTAATTTGACTGGGGACACCAATAAGGATTTTGCCTAAGGCGTCAAAACAGCCCTGACTAAAATACACAAAAAATATATTACAATTGAAAGTATGACACTCTTCTCCAGACAGAAAAACTTCTGAAAAGTAATGTGATAAACCCAGCAGGCAGACAGAGTCTAAAGAGAAGAGTTTGAAACGATTGTGCTGAGACAGTTCCCATCAGCTGTTTAAAGAGCTCTGAGATCTGTCCTGCTGCTGCAAATATGCTGATCACACACACACCTCTATTCCTTTAAACCGTGTGTGTGTGTGTGTGTGGTGAGATTTATCTGTTGTGTGTTATACATCCCACTGCTGTCTGTCTGCAGTGTGACACACAACACATATCACATGTGTATTTACTGAAGCTGCCTAATGCCTGTGCGATTTCAGCAATCCTATAAGATCATTACAAATCAGACTGTACATGGATCTAATAAACTTGGGTAAAATATGTAGACTGTACGATGATGACACCTATTGAATCGTAGGCTACAATGCAAGTTAGTAGAGAGGAATAAAATGTCATCAGCATGCTAGTGGTAAACAAACCACATTTTGGCAATTGTGGTTTGTATGTGCACTGATAAAAGAGGAAGTGAAAGAGCAGAATACGGACACGGTCATGGTTAGGGACAACTTCGCATGCCGATAATGCAAATGGAGTTTGGTTTTAGCGCCATGTCGCATTGATCAATACACCTGTTTTGCACTTGTATTGGCTAGTCAGTAGATTGAAAATACAGTGCCCTCTACTAATATTGGCACCCCTTGTAAATATGATCAAAGATGGCTGTGAAAATAAATCTGCATTGTTTATCCTTTTGATCCTTCATTCCAAAAATACACTTAATTTTAACCTTTCTTTAAAGTAAAACAAAATATATTTATGAAATAAATGAAAAAAAATAAATAAATTTTTTCTAGTTAACATTGGGCAAAATGATTGGCACCCAATTATTGTAATGACCCTTTCCCAGGATTACAGCTCTAGTCTTCTCCTATAATGCCTGATGAGTTTGGAGATCAGAGACCATTCCTTTATACAGAATCTCTCCAGATTCACAGATCTTCTCTTCGGTTCAGCCGCTCATCTTCTTTAGGGTTCAGGTCAGAGAACTGGGACGGTCATGGCAGAGGCTTCATTTTGTGTTCAGGGACACATTTGTGTGTTGATATTGGATCATTGTCCTGATGTAAGATCCAACTACGCCCCATTATAAGATTTCTAGCAGAGGCAGTCAGTTTTGTTTTAGTTTTGTATCTGTTGTTATTTGCAAGAATCCATGATGCCATGTATCTGAACAAGATGTCCAGGACCTCCATCAAAAAAACAGGCCCACGACATTAAAGATCCAGCTGCATTTTTAGCTGGGGACATGGGGTACTTTTCATCCCATGTCTGACAACTGAATATAGTGGAGTTTGTTTTTGGATGAGTGAAAAGGATTTTTATTGAAACCCTCCCAAACAACATGTGGTGATGTAGGGGCTGTTTGATTACATTTTCCAGGCAGATTCATAACATCTTTAGTTGATCGGAACTTCTTAATTATTGCCCTGATGGTGGAAATGGGGATTTTCAATGCTTTAGCTATTTTCCCGCAGTCACTTTCTATTTTGTGAAGCTCAACAATCTTTTGCTGCACATCAGAACTATATTCTGTGGTTTTACTCATTGTGATAAATGATTAAAGGGTTAGTTCACCCAAAAATGAAAATTATTTCATTAATTACTCACCCTCATGTCGTTGGACACCCGTAAGACGTGTTCAGGATACAAATGAAGATATTTTTGTTGAAAGCTGATGGCTGAGAAAGGCTTCAGAAAGGCCTCCATTGGCATTCAGTACATTCCCACTGACCCACTCACGAGACCCATAAAGGCACTAAAGACGACATTACAAAGTCCATCTCACTACAGTGGCTGTACAATCATTTTAGGAAGCGACGAGAATATTGTGTGCGCAAAAAAAATCAAAATAGTGACTTTATCCGCCAAGATATTGTCTTCCGTGCAGGTCTCGGACGTGAACTCAGGTGATAGCGGCGTTCCTCCTCTTCCGGGTCATGTATTCGAACGGTGGACCTGCGTCATATTCTCGCGCATTTTGATTTTTGTGCGCACAATAACTACGTTCGTCGCATTGTAAAATGATTGTACAGCCACTGTAGTGAGATGGACATTGTATCGACGCCTTTAGTGCCTTTATGGGTCTCGTGAGTGGGTCAGTGGGAATGTACTGAATGCCAATGGAGGCCTTTCTGAAGCCTCTCTCAGCCGTCAGCTTTCAACAAAAATATCTTCATTTGTATCCTGAACACGTCTTACGGGTGTCCAACGACATGAGGGTGAGTAATTAATGAAATAATTTTCATTTTTGGGTGAACTAACCCTTTAAGGGAATTTGGTCTTTGTGTTTCCTCCTGTGGATCAGGACGTCATGGCTGGACAGTTTAATGCTCCGAATCACCCTGGTCTGTTATTTATTTTTATTTATTTTATTTAAGATATTTTACTCATAAGCGTTTCCAGGAGTGCCAATAATTGTGGCCAACATGCATTGGAGAAAAAAATGTATTTCACAATGAGATTTCTCTCCCAATTTTAATTGTTTTACTTCAATGAAAGGTTAGAATTTTGTGAATTATTTGAATGGAAGATCAAAAGGTCAAACAATGCAGATTTATTTTCACAGCCACCTTTGCTCATTTACCCAGGATTCCAATATTAGTAGAGGACACTGTAGGTCGTAGCAGCAAACACACTGTGAGATGATCGTGCTCAATTTCTGACACTGTCAGAAAATTATCGCAGACTATCTTTGGTCGCCAGAGCGTGACAACTGACGTCTTTGAACCTCTCTCACTGTATGATGTAGGACCACCGTTTAGGAGCCACGACCACAGAAACTATCAACATCAAGTCTGGTTTATTTTGCAGCTTTGCAGCAGAGAGACCAAACACAAAAATGATAATACATACCTATAATACACAAACCTTTTGCATTTTTAAAATACAAAGGAAACATTTACCATGCATCCATAAAAATAATATATAATATTGTCTGTATTAATAATACACTCACCGGCCACTTTATAAGCTCACATGTTTAACTGCTCGTTTAGACAAATATCTAATGAGCCAATCACATGACAGCAACTCGGTGCATGTGGACATGTTTGAGACGATCTGCTGAAGTTCAAACTGAGCATCAGAATGGGGAAGAAATGTGATTTAAGTGACTTTAAACGTGTGTCAGACAGGCTGGTGTGAGTATTTCACAAACTGCTGATCTACTGGGATTTTCACACACAACCGTCTCTAGGGTTTACAGAGAATGAGCAGAAAAGAATGAGTAGAAAATATCAGTGAGCGGCAGTTCTGTGGGTGAAAACGCCTTATTGATGCCAGAGGTCAAAGGAGAACGGCCAGACGGGTTCAGCGGAGAGAAAGGCAACACTAACTCAAATCAGCACTCGCTCTGCAGAAGAGCATCTCTGAACACACAACACGTCCAAACTTCAAGCAGAAGACCAACAGCAAACTGAGGCTTCACACAGCTCAACAAAACTGGACAATGATCGATTGGAAACGCGTTGCCTGATCTGATGAGTCTCACTTTCTGCTCCGACATTCATAGGGTCAGGATTTGGCATAAACAACATGAACGCATGGATCCATCCTGTCTCCGTCAACGGTTCAGGCAGCTGGTCCTGTAATGGAGTTAGGGATATTTTTTTTGCCATATTTTGAGGACTTAGTACCAACTGAGTATTGTTTAAACACCACAGCCTACCTGAGTTTTGTTTCTGACCATGTCCATCCCTTTATGACCACAATGTTCTCATCTACCGATGGCTTCTTCCAGCAGGATAACACACCCTGTTGCAAAGCTCAGTCATCTCAAACTGGTTTCTTGAACATGACAATGTGTTCACTATACATATGACATTTTTTTCTTTCTTTTAAGGACGTCCCTGTATGTCCTTTAGTCAGATTTTTTTTGACTCCAGAAGGACAAATTTGTCCCTAAAGTATAGCTAAGTAAATATGTAGACGCAAACTCATACAAACACCCAAAGGCAGAGAAAAGGACACAATGTTTGATGAAAATCTACAGCCAACAAAGCAGCCACACACACACACACACACACACACACACACACAGAGAAATGGCAGGCAGGGCAGCGGTAGCGTTAGAGGTGTAATCTGTGTTATGTAATAAATCTAATTAAATAGAGCGGTGTCATCTATAAGGACAGATGGCTCACTCTGCCAAATGAAAATAAAACCACGCACACATGAGTCATGAATATCCCTTCATCCTGATTCCAGCGCCACACCTGTTCAAACATCTCTTATCTCTTCTGATCTGTTTCCTGTTTCTTTCGTTATTCATTGAGAAAATAATCCACACAGACCCCCACCGTTTCATATCTCTGCTAAAATGTTAATTTGATTTTCGGTGGCTTCTAGACAGAATCGGGCCAGAGTTTACAGGACTAAAATTGCTAAAATAGCTAAAAGACTTTTCAAACAATTGATTACATATAATAATATTATAATAATTATATTATAGAATTGTGTGAAAATTCTAATTCAAACCAGACATAAAATTAGAACTAATACAAGAACCAGATCATTGTAAATAATAATAATAATAATAATAATAATTTAATTTAGAATTTTACTAGCATTACCAATACTAAAACTGTCAAACTAATCAAATAATTAAATATCCCTAGTGAAAAATCAACATTTTATTTTATGCTCGGTATACTACAAATATATTTAGGTTTACATATTTACTGTAAGTACTTTACTGTATGTCTTTTGTTTGGATGTGATCTGATTTTTCAGTTTGTCCCTAAGATTAGTACACATGACAGCTACCATCACTAATAGTGATATTAAAACACATTTTAGGCTTAATATTAAGAAACGTGCACTGTGCAATAAATAAGTCCTCCAAACAAAGTTTAATTATATTATTTATATCAGGAAGTCTCAAGTGGTATGTCATTAAATATGTTAATGGCTTTATAGTATGCTTAGTATGAAATAAACTTATTTAAATACATTTTAGTAAAGGTTTTTTTTTTACTACACTGTACAAATTATGACAGCGTATGTTTTTACATTGCTTTAGCTCATCAAAAAAAGTTAAGCAATCTTCAACTTTATTTACAAGTTACGCAAGATTCAGATAATGATGTTTTTAAGTCCGTTTAATGTAATTTAAGTTCAAATAACTTAAGCATCCAAGTTGATTGTACTTAACAAATTTAAGGCAGCATCTTTGTAACTGTGTAGG
>NC_090182.1:7822513-7825013 GCF_024679245.1 Pseudorasbora parva | reverse complement strand
TCATAAACAAGACAAGAGAAAATCACACAGGCGGATGTAAGAAAGAAGAACACGGAGGACTCTGATCTCACACAGGAATATAGGAGAAACAGAACGAGTAAACGAGAGAGATGAAAAATTGAAGAACAGTCCGTTCACCTACACAACACTCTTGTGATGAAGGTCAGTAACAGAGTAAATCATCTGACGAAATATTACAAGACATAACCATACATCTAAAACATTTCATTTCATTTTGTATGAATTCAATTCACCTGTGTGAAGTTGCATTCATTTCATCAACCAAAATGTTTTAAATAGAACCATGGTACTTTTAACCTGTACCATGGTCATACTAAAAAAGTATTAAAGTACCATGGTGATGGCAAGTTTCTTGGACTTGTACCACGGCTGTAATAAATGTCGTGATGTGGAGTACCATGCATTCACCATAGTAAATGAATATGGTAATTCTTCAGTACCATGATGTATATCAAAATACTGTAGTGTTGCCATCTGATACACCGCAATACTTCTGCAAGTGTCTCTGGCTGATAAAATCTCTCATGATATTTGTGTGTTTGTGTGTGTGCGCGTTTGTAATTAATCATCATTAATAATACAGAGCAAGTTTACTGCATATACTATAAACACATGCCCTGTGGTTTCACCGGGATCTGTGTGTGTGTGTGTGTGTGTGTGTGTGTGTGTGTGTGTGTGTGTGTGTGTGTGTGTGTGTGTGTGTGTGTGTGTGTGTGTTATATAACAACAGGTATCTAATACCCATCTGTTACAGAGACCTCTGATGAAGTGATGTGTGTATTTAAATCTGTGTGCATAGATGTGTGTATAATGCTTTTAAATGTGTATGTGTGCATGTACTTGTGTTTTTCTGCACACATATGCTGAATGATGTATGATGA
Source organism: Pseudorasbora parva (assembly GCF_024679245.1). Lineage (NCBI taxonomy): Eukaryota > Metazoa > Chordata > Actinopteri > Cypriniformes > Gobionidae > Pseudorasbora > Pseudorasbora parva. The sequence continues at coordinate 7,824,111 of NC_090182.1, read as the reverse complement.
AAAATAGAATGGGGTAGGATTTAATAATTTCACACAGAAATTGTCAAAAAAAGGAAACGGGGACATTTAACTAAACATGGAATCCTGAAGAAGAAAGATTGAAATGGTATTTTCTTGTAAAACATATTCCATAAGTCTTTTACAGTAGGTGTTTTGTTTAAATGTAAATGCATTGGCTCATTGAGTTTGTTTCGTCTGTGAAACACAAAAAATTGTATTTTGAGGAATGTTGGGAGTCAAACATTGGACCCCAGTGACTTTCAATATGGACAAAAATGGACATTTTGTTTTCATGTTTCACAAAAGAAGGTCGTAATACAGAGAAGGAAGGAAATGAGGGAGATTCAATTAGGAGAAAATAAGAGTGAACTATTCCTTTAGCTTGTTATTTTGCCTTTAATTTAAATTACATTTACGTCATCAATGAATAGTTTGAGGACATCTCCGAACGTTCCCAAAGAGAAGTTTTGTCACTTTTGAGGACAAATAAGATCCTAAACTAGTGTGTGTCAGGTGTGTGAATCAGAATATCTCTGTGTCAAATCCATTTCATGCAGAAGAAATCTACGCATTCAGAAACAGTGAGACACATTACACACATGTAGAAGAGAATACAGTAGATAGAAAGAAAGAAAGAAAGAAAGAAAGAAAGAAAGAAAGAAAGAAAGAAAGAAAGAAAGAAAGAAAGAAAGAAAGAAAGAAAGAAAGAAAGAAGGAAAGAAAGAAAGCGATAGATAAACATCAGAGAGAGAGAAGAACCCTTGCGAAAGAAAAATATATTGCAGTATATTGGTAAATATCATGTTATACATTAGGCAATATTTATATTTCCCAGTTTACTGCAATATATTGAAAGTGGCAATATATTTTGTATATTTTGCAATATGTTACATGAATATATAATATATTGTATAATACCATCAATATATTATTCCATGTATTTACAATATATTAATATATATTTCAAGTTATATATTGGTAAATATATTTTGCTCTCGTAAGGGAACGAAAGACAAGGAAACAAAAACAGAAGGAGAGGAAGAGACAAACGAGCAGAAAGACAGGAGACAGACGGGTATTTAAGAGAGACGGATCTGACCCTCTGAAGGAGGTGAATCTCCAGACAGCTGTCAGGATGACGTCCGGCTCATATTCACCTCAGAATGAGAAGGAAGGAATAAGACATGTCTGACATGAAGAAACTACTTTAAAGGCCATTAAGAGGGGTTTTTATATACGTGTGACATTTTCATGACATTCTGATTAAGTACCCTGATCAAATCAAAAGTTTAAGATTTTTCTTTTGAAAGAAATGAATTCTTTTATTCAGCAAGGATGTATTCAAGTGATCAAAAGAGGCAGTAAAGACAGTTATAGTTAAAAAAGTTATATTTATATTGCAAATAAACGCTGTTCTTTTCAGCATTCTAGTCATCAAAGAATCCTGAAACACTAATGTATCGCAGTTTCCATAATAATATGAAGCAGCACAAGTGTTTTCATAATAATCATAAATGTGTCTTGAATATCAAATCCTCATATTAGAGTGATTTCTGACGGATCGTGACACTGAAGACTGGACTAATGATCAAAGCAGT
>NC_090182.1:7752513-7817513 GCF_024679245.1 Pseudorasbora parva | reverse complement strand
AGACACACACACAGACACACACACAGACACACACACACACACACTCCCTCTCTCCCTTTCTCTCTCTCACACACACTCTCACGCACATAAGCACGCAGACAGACACACACACACTCTCTTTCGCACACAGACACAACACACGTGCACACACACACAAACACACACCCACACTCTCTCTCACACACATAAGCACGCAGACAGACACACACACAGACACAACACACGTGCACACACACCCACACTCACATATACACGCGCACACACACACACACACACACACACACACACTCTCATTCTCTCTCAAACACACACATGCACAACACACACACACACACACACAAATGCACAAACGCACGCGCACACACACACACACACTCTCATTCTCTCTCAAACTCACACATGCACAACATGCACGTGCACACACAAACACACGTGCACACACACCACTTTCCACTATGTTATTGAGGGACAAATCCCAAACTCTTTGGAGTATGAAGTATTAGAGAAGTTAAATAAACTATTATCTGTCATAAAATTAACCTAGCATGAAACTAGGTCATTTTAAATGCACCATATTTGGCTTGTCCCTCCTCTAACTAATCTATTTCTAATGGGTTTTCATAAGCGGTTTTGGTTTTATGAGTAACTTAAATAAGTCAAACAAGGTCAGTGGCTGACGTTATTTCAAGAGACTTCCACATTTATTCTAAAACATAAATTACATATAATTTCATTGTAATCATTAATTAATCATGCACATAAATACACATCCTCATGGCTTCAGTTTTGTTGTTTTTACTTATTTTTGAAAGCACAGCCACAGAGGTTAAAAATATACACTGGCTTTGGGTAATATATTGGTTTTACAACAAATAGGAAATATTTTGAATTTTATTAATTTCATTTTTATGGTTTTAATAATAGAAAATATTTTTTTGATTTAAAAAAACAAACATTTTATTCATAGAAAATAATCACACATTAACTTAATTTAGAAATGTCCCAAAATGTGCTAAAAGTATTAGACAAATGTCAAACGTATATAAAATAAAAAATAATTGGATAATAAAAAGTGAACGACCAATATTGAAGGCTAAGAACTTCTGTTCACTGACCATTTGCTGAACATGAAGAAATAATTGTGTTTGCAGCACTTTTTTCCTACCCTATTTGTGGAAAATGGCAGTAACACACACACGTTTGTTTTTGTGACATATGGGGACATTCCATAGGCGTAATGGTTTTTATACCGTACAAACCGTATTTTCTATCCCCTTACACTGCCCCTACCCCTAAACCTACCCATCACACACACACACACACTGCCCCTACTCCTAAACCTACCCATCACAGGAAACATTCTGCATTTTTACTTTCTAAAAAAACTCATCCTGTATGATTGATAAGCATTTTGAAAAGTGAGGACATGGCCAATGTCCTCATAAGTCACCATCTCCTTGTAATACCTGTGTCATACATATGTCATTATACACATTTGTGTCCTCATATGTCACAAAAACATGCCCACACACACACACACACACACACACACACACACACACACACACACACACACACACACACACACACACACACACACACACACACACACACACACACACACACACTGTTTGGGTCAGTGGAGACAGGCAGATTTGAGTCGGTCTCATAAAAGAAAAGAAGCTTAACAGAAAACAAGATATGAACTGCAAGACACAGAGAGCTTATCAAAGAGCAAAAGAAAGGAGGGTGAACACTCCCATCTTAATGTTCACGGAAACAGGGATGCACTTAAGAGGAGGAGGAGATTACAGAGGAATAAAGTGATAATAATAGGCCCTTCAGGAAGAGCACCAGTGAGACCGAGAGAGAGACTTTAATCAGCTGGATGTGACATATGGGGGATTTTGTTAACCCTCATTAATATTCAGAATAGTCGTGTTGGGTTATTGGAGTCTCTGAGCATGAGACCGACGTGAACTTTAACAGCGTCTCTTGCTTTCAACACTTGCCTAGCATTCTTGATTATGGACAGTGTTGCGTAAAACTTTTTAGAAGTTAAGAAAAAAGATCAGATTTTCAGTATTTTAGTACTCTGAGTTTTTGTCACATTGTATTGCACATGCAGGACAAAACATACATTTTCATAAATATGCATAAATAAATTCAGAAATAAATACATGTGACAAATCATTATTTCAATGAATACATTAGTAATAAATGTATAACTTTATGAAAAGCATAACTTCATGGCCTATAGGAATCATTATATGTATTATTTATTTATTTATCATTTGCATTTATTTATTCATTTTTAATTTTGCAGCTTTTGCACCTCCATGCAAGTGCAATTTGCATTGAAAAGCTTGATTCGTTTTAGTGAATTGGTTCAACTGGACGGTTCCTTTTGTGTTACTTATTAAAAATAGTGTTTTAAACTCAACTATACACGTTGCATGTGCCGTTTATTATCTATCTGTTTCAATGCTGTTAAAATACGTGTCTGTAGTAGTTTGCGATAATCCACACATGTAATTTGCATGTAATGCAAAACTAATGCAATTGAAGAAAGAAAAAAAATGATTCACAGTTAGTCTATTTATTTATTTATTTTCACCCAAAAGAGTTAAAGCAGCACTAGGTAACTTTTCAACCTTCATAATATATTTTTTAAGACTCTTGTGATGATAAATCGACTTACAATAGGTTGAATGGCACGTCTGCCATAGCCTGATGGGGTCTGTATCGTTTTTAATCGTACTTTTAAACTTCGGGTATCGGGTAGTAACCCGAGAACAAAAAGAACTACAAAATTCGACTGCTTTACGGCGTATACGTCACTTCCACCAACACCCACACTTCCTTAAATTCGGACGTGCGAGCCCAACTTTGTTCGTCGGATAATATAGTCATGTCCGAAGCAGCACAGACAAATAAGAAAGAAAAGGTTTTTCAGGAGGAAAGCAATAAGAGGAAACGAAAAAATGATGGGATTAAAGGCAGGACGAGGATCAACATGTGACCAGCGTTTGCTCGTCGGCGTGAGCTGAAGGAGGCGTGCCCGACCGATGCTGTCCTGCTTGTTATGGTGATTACCACTCAAACATTGAATTGAAGTATCATGTAGATTCTGTAAAACGGTAACCAATAGACTACTATAATGACGCTGGCTTGTAAACGTGAGCATCGTGATTATTTGGCGTTTGAAAAAAATAAAACCCATTAAAATTATATTCATATGACATGCTGAAACATGCCACTGACTGTAACGTTACCTGGGATGAAGGCATTTCACACGCGCCGCCAGAAGAACACCTGCATGTGAACTCCTCCTGCAGTGTTCAGGGGAACTATTAGTGCTGCACCAACCCGCGGCGCCACTTTTATGAAGTTATTTGGCCCGCTGCCAACCACTGTATATATTTTTACAACCCGCTCCGCACCCGCGACTATTAAATAGACATACGGGGTCCGCGGGTTATGAGACGACCCGCGCATCACTAGTTCAGGGCTATCAGGGTTGTCATGTCAACAAATGCACGCGCGATGGCATCCCCTGGTTTAGGAGGACAGATCTTACGATAGTAGTTGAGGACATTATTTTTTCCAAACTGTAGGGGGACCCCGAGAGCAAAAGTAGCCAAGTGCTGCTTTAATAAACACTGAGATAAAGTGAACAGTGCTACAGTTTACTCAAATTTTGCCAAACTACAATGAGAGTTAAATTACTGAGTGCACCTTTAACATCGCCAACCTAACTGAGATCCTCATTGTTTCTGTGAGAGATGAATACTACTCAGAATAAAAAATGATATCACCAGAAAATGTAATATAATAATATAATGTTAGTGTCTACTTCTTTAGCACATGAACATTCATTCTGATGTCTTTTACACACATATTCTTTTTCTCAAACAGGTAAACAAGGCCAAAGCAGACACTGGATTCACAAAAAGAAAGCCAACAGTGAGGGATCTGATCTGAAACGGATTTCTGACCAATGCAAACACCGTGGAGTACTATTTCCCAAAACACACCGTGGAATAACAACCTTTGTTTTAGATAGTATGCTTGGAAACGAAGGCCACACCCCCTTCAGCTCCTCCTCTGGGGGCTGAGCCAATCAGCAGAGGTCATGGGCCGACGGGCGGCTGATGCGTCCAATGCGGTGCCGGCGCTGGAGGTGCCTCTAGCTGGTGGGCGGGCCATGCTGTCTCAGAAATGGGGTCCTCTGTGCAGTGTTGGCGTCCAAACGTCGCCGGGCCTCCGCTCTCTTCCGTCATTAAAGAAAAGGACGCAATCGGTCAGTACGGCCAATGGGCCGACTGCAGAAACCATGTCACTGGACCGGGTGAGGCGTTGTGAGGTCAACGGCAGGCATGTGGTCAATGCGGCTTCCAGGAACGGACCGAGCCGGACGTCCCAGGAGAGCGAGGTGTACTGTCAAATCAACGCCGTCAAAGTCAATCCAAGCCAATCGGGGCTGAGAGGGAGTTTAAAGCGAACCCCTCGGTATGTTAACGGAAGCGTCGTTGCACCCGAAGTGGTGGGCGAAGTTTGTAGCGAGGGGGCGGAGTCCGAAGAAGCAAGACGGCAGAGTCAACCAATGACACGTGATTGCAGGCGGGGTCAATCACTTAAAGGGGAAGCGTCCAGGCCGTCATTGCAATGCGGTAGCGTCGGCTCGTATGCCACGCCCCCTCGGCCATGCCGGATGATGACATCATCGCCTAAACTGTGCGGCAGCTGTGGGCGGAGACAATCACAAGCTCCGCCCTGCATGGCGGCCGCTTGTCGCAAACGAGCCGCTAGTCAGGTTCAAGCGAGCATGACGCTTCCGACGCCGCCGAGGAAATGCTGTTCACCTCGGCTGCAGAAACGAAACTCCACGGTGGCACAACCAACGTACGCCCAAATTCCCAATCACGCTACGGACATGCAAAACACGACAACATGCTCCACCCCCTCGCAATACAACAAACAAGACGCGCTTGCAAAAACAGAGGCGCCGACTCAGTCTGAAAAACCTAAAAACGATTCGACGACGCACAAAACGCAACACACACAAACACGAGTCACACACACAACTAAAACTGAATTAACTGCACAGCACGCATCACAAAACACTAAGGACAAGTGTGTGACTACGCAAACGCACACATCCGTATCCGCCACGTCTAAACCGATTGGCTGCGAGTCAAAAGCCACGCCCACTCTTCCACCCAAGAAAGGCTCCCAGTTGGAGGTCAAATCTAAACCGGCACCTCCAGAGCTTCTGATTGGCTCAAAGGCGGAACCTAAACCACAAACCCCGCCCCCTCCCTCAGAACCTATAGCTGAGACAGAAACGGACTCTAAAGACACCCATCCACCTCCAAAAGATGAGATCCCACAATGCAACGGGGCGCCTGGTGTACTACACGGACTTCTACAGAACGTAGAGGAAAACCTGCTGTATAATCAGGAAAAGATCAAAGTTCTTCTCAATGTCATCCAGGATCTGGAGAGGAACAAGGCAATGAGTGAAGGGTGAGTGAGAGAGATTAAGGCTCTGAAGTTCATGAAAGCGTGTTTGATTTGTGATTCCATCCCATAATTCCCCTGGTAACAGATGTATCCTGAGGCAACACCTCGGGAATATTGATCATCAATGGAGCATCGACCCCCTACCGCTCCCAAACTCACACACTCTCTCTCTCTCTCTCTCTCTCTCTCTCTCTCTCTCTCTCTCATATCTGATGTCTTACTTTCTGTCACATCCTCACCGCCGCACCTCCTAACACATTTACACTCTTTCGCTTAATCTCTTAAAAGTTTGACGCCTTTTTTATCCTCCATCCACATACACACGGTTTCATCAGAACTCTGCTCTGATTGAAAGCTCAGATCTGTCAGAATCGATCAGGAAAGTGATGGTGTTATATGTTTTAAAGTGCCCATATTCATTACATACTCAAGGACATTCAATAGAGGTCTGTATGCCTGTGGGATTCCCGCTGGCCTTGATTTTATTTGTTGTGACGCAGACTATATTCCTGAGATGTTGAAAAACTCTTCAGAAGTAGAGTGTGCAGCCTCGGCTTTATGTGGCTTTGCAATGCAACAAATAATTAAGAAATAGTTACGATTTTTTAAAGACTTTTGAAAGAAGTATGCTTACCAAGGTTGCACACAAACAATGATACTGTGAACTGTTTTCTAATAAAATCCTTTTATTTTATCCTTTTGCTCTTTTTTTACATTTATTTTTATTGTTAGTTGCAACAGTGTGCTTTTTCATGTTTTTGCATTTATTTATATATATATATATATATATATACACACACATGTATTCGGCCCCCTTGAACTTCGTGATCTTTTGCCACATTTCAGGCTTCAAACATAAAGATATAAAACTGTCATTTTTTGTGAAGAATCAACAACAAGTGGGACACAATCATGAAGTGGAATGAAATTTATTGGATATTTCAAACTTTTTTTAACAAATAAAAAACTGAAAAATTGGGCGTGCAAAATGATTCGGCCCCTTTACTTTCAGTGCAGCAAACTCTCTCCAGAAGTTCAGTGAGGATCTCTGAATGATCCACTGTTGACCTAAATGACTAATGATGATAAACAGAATCCATCTGTGTGTAATCAAGTCTCTGTATAAATGCACCTGCACTGTGATAGTCTCAGAGGTCCGTTTAAAGCGCAGAGAGCATCATGAAGAACAAGGAACACACCAGGCAGGTCCGAGATACTGTTGTGGAGAAGTTTAAAGCCGGATTTGGATGCAAAAAGATTTCCCAAGCTTTAAACATCCCAAGGAACACTGTGCAAGTGAAAATATTAAAATGGAAGGAGATCAAGACCACTACAAATCTACCAAGACCTGGCCGTCCCTCTAAACTTTAACTCTAAACAGGGAAGATGGTTCAAATTGATGGGAAGATGGATGGAGCCAAATACAGGACAATTCTGGAAAAAAACCTGATGGAGTCTGCAAAAGACCTGAGACTGGGACGGAGATTTGTCTTCCAACAAGACAATGATCCAAAACATAAAGCAAAACCTTTAATGGAATGGTTGAAAAATAAACATATCCAGGTGTTCGAATGGCCAAGTCAAAGTCCAGACCTGAATCCAATCGAGAATCTGTGGAAAGAACTGAAAACTGCTGTTCACAAACGCTCTCCATCCAACCTCACTGAGCTCCAGCTGTTCTGCAGGAGGAATGGGCAAACATTTCAGTCTCTCGATGTGCAAAACTGATAGAGACATACCCCAAGTGGCTTACAGCTGTAATCACAGCAAAAGGTGGCGCTACAAAGTATTAACTTAAGGGGGCCGAATAATTTTGCACGCCCAATTTTTCAGTTTTTGATTTGTTAAAAAAGTTTGAAATATCCAATAAATTTCGTTCCACTTCATGATTGTGTCCCACTTGTTGTAGATTCTTCACAAAAAATGACAGTTTTATATCATTATGTTTGAAGCCTGAAACGTGGCAAAAGGACGCAAAGTTCAAGGGGGCCGGATACTTAGCAAGGCACTGTGTGTATATATATGATGGGCTAATATTATCAGATTGAAAACTGGTTTTGCTGGTTAATAATTTTGTGGAAACCATAAGTATATTGAATTTCTTAGATGAAAAGAAATAAAAGAAAAACATTTGGAATATAATATTTTGTAAGTGTATTTACCGTCACTTTGAATCAATTAAATGCATAAAATACTAATTTATTTTTTACTTTTTTATTTATAGTGTATAAAAGATTTCACAAAAGAATTATGTATTATAACTATTATCAATGTATATACATTACTGTTCAAAAGTTATTGAACTAGAAGATTTTTTTATATTTTCATGTCTCTTCTGCTCACCAAGGCTGCATTTATTTGACTGATAATACAAAAAACAGTAATATTGTAAAATATAATTGAAATGTAAAATATTTGTTTTCTATTTTAATTTATTTTAAATTTTATTCCTGTGATCAAAGCTGAATTTTGAGCATCATTACTCCAGTCTTCAAGTGTCACATGATCCTTCAGAAATCACTCTGATATGAGAATTTGATGATCAAGAAACATTTATGATTATTATCAGTGTTGAAAACTGTTTTTGAGAAAGGAACAGCATTCATGTTCAAAATGTCAGTTCAAAAGTTTTGGGTAAGAACTTAAAGAATTTAATACATTCATTCAGCAAGAAGGCATTAAATAGACATTTACAATGTTACAAAAGATTCTATTTAAATTAAATGCTGTTCTTTTCAACTTTTTGTTCATCAAAGTTTGAAAAAATGATTTACACGACTTATAATTTGATAACTCTCAACATTGATAATAATCATAACTGTGTCTTGATCATCAAATCATCATATCAGAATGATTTCTGAAGTATCATATGACAGTGAGGATTGGAGTAGTTCAGTTTTGAAAATATACTGTATAAAGTATATATGTGTGTGTGTGTGTGTGTGTGTGCGCGCGCGTGTGTGTATATGTGTGCCTTGAAAGCGCAGGATGAAAATCACTGTGGGTGGAAGCAGGAAAAGCACAGACCTCTAATTCAATGTTCTGTGAGTGTGAACAACATGCTCAAAGCGTCTGCGTGTGTGTGTTTATGTGCATGTCTTCAGGCTTTCTTGGTTTTTTTCAGGCGTTGTTCATACAGAACAGGCCAGGACATCAACAACTGCTCAACCTGCCAGAAAACAGCCTGCATTATATACAGGTAAACATGTCTATCATGTTATAACCTTAGCCTTTTATGACCATTTTCCTCCTAAATCAGCCTGTTTACTAGCCTGACAAGCCTGACCCACATCAAGATGTTTGGTCTGAAACTCACCATTGACAGCTCAATCCGAGGGGCGGATAAACGGTTGTCTTTCAAACTCCCTCTGCACGTGATAGGATAGCGCTACAACCAACCAGAGCAACGAAGGTGAAACAGAGCTCGCTGACAGATTAAACATTCACCGTATCCGGTCAGCAAAACTCAGAACACATCTTCCCTTTTTAAGAATGACTTCAGTGCCGTTCTTTGTTCTTTTCTTAGAGAAAAGCTGAACTCCAAGTCTTGAGTCGCTGTCAAAGCTGAATTGAAAGACCGCCGTTAGCCAGTTTCTGTGTTTACTAAAAAGACGCAAGCGCAACTCGGCCGTTATTATGTTAAGCCCCGCCCACCGACTCTATACACGATGTGATTGGTCCGGCAAGAGTTAGGCGAATACAGCTCAGAAGTGTATTGAGAGTTGCTAGACGACACTCGCGGGCAGATTAGATTTGCTGCCGCTAGGGTGCGTCTAGATTTCTAGGCTACCTGTTTACAATTAAACAGGGTGATTTTACTACTGTACAATATTTAAATGACCTCTGTTGTGATTGGCTAGCTAAACTTCACATTAATGAGATGTGACACAATGGTCAAACATGAAAACACAATTATCGTATGACAACATCAAAGCATTTCAGACCAATAAGAGAAAGCCCATTAACAACCACATGCAAACATGCCAAAATGGAGCCTGATTTTGTGATTAGGGGTGCGTTCATACGTCATGTTTGGTTCGATTAAAACGAACCCTGGTGCGATTGCTCGTTTAGTGCGTTTTATTTAAAAACATATGTGAACGCTGCCACCCGAACCCTGGTGCGCACCAAACAAGCGGACCGAGACCACTAGAAAGATGGGCCTCGGTCCGCTTCGAAACGAACTCTGGTGCGGTTCAATTGATATATGAACGCAACACGGACCCAAAGACATGTAAACGAACCAAAAACAGGACGTAAAGTCACAAGATGCAACGCATAGTCAGCTGATTTCACGGCGCGCCATCGTGTATTCAAAATCAATAACGTTAACATTAGAGGGTAAACGTAGAGCAACGAGGGAGTGCCTCATCAATATTTGGTCCGACGAGCATGTTGCCCATTTGACGATACAGACGACAGAACTGCCGTCTCTTTTGCATTAGAGACGCCCGTCTCTTTTCTGCACAACGGAGGAAGTCCTGGAGCTGTTTCGAATGTTTTGAACATTTGATGAGCTCTTCATGAGTTCTCAGCTGGTAAAAATAACGCCATATGTACACGCATAAAATGATGGCGTTTAATCCAGCACACAGCATTGTTTTGAATGTTCGGTAAGCGAGCTCCTACGTCATATAAGCCGACCAATCAGGTTGTGAGCGTCTCCCTGTGCCTTTGGTTCGGTAACTTTAGGGTCGCTGTTAAAAATGCCAGTGTGAACGCTAAGCAGACCAGGACTATACGTTTTGTTTTTGCTTTTTGGTCCGGACCAAACGAACCAAAATAACCGAACTAGAAGTGTGAACGCACACTAAATATTTGCGCCAACTAGCCTAGAAATCTAGACGCACCCTAGAGGCAGCACATCTAATTTGCAGCCAGGGCAGTATTGCAACTCTCCGTTAGCTTGTGAGCTGGAAAAACCAAACTCTGGTCTGGCCAATCACATCGTGTAAAAGGCAGTGGGCGGGGCTTAACATAATGACGGCAGAGTTGTGATGGTCCCACGTGCTAATTGAAAACAAAGAAAAACATAATTCGAATCGGCTTTTGGTCGTTTTCTTTGAGATAAAAACAAATAATGGCACTGAAAACATTCTTAAGAAGGGAAGATGTGTTCGGAGTTTTGCCGACCAGATACGGCGGAAGTTTAATCTACCAGCTAGCTTCGCTTCATCTTTGTTGCTCTGGTTGGTTGAAGCGTGCAGAGGAAGTTTATCCCGCCTCTCGGATTGAGCCCTGCCAACAGTGTGTTTCTTGACCAAACATCTTGGTGTGGGTCTGGCTGGTCAGGCTATGAGCCAACACTTTACTTTCAGACTTTCAGCAGAGAGAGCATGAGATGCTGTCACACAGGACAGACGAATCTGGCTGAAGAGAACAGGGTCTATTTTTAACTTAAGTGGTCATGTTAAAAATACAACGCTACATAGATCTAAGACAACCGTCTGATGCATATGTACATCCTGTAGATCAGGGGTGCCCAAAGCTTTTCCTATGAAGGGCCGACAATCAAACTTGATTGAGAGCTGTGGGCCGAAAGTAATTTTTTACAGTTTGCATGGTTTACTTATTATTTATTTTGGCAACAATCATTAAAAAGTAGCATTAAAAATGTAATAACAAATGATTGGCTAATGATTTGTCTAAACAAAACAAAAATTTGCAATAATTTTCTTCACATTATCAATATAAATACTCAAAATAAATACATGAAAATACTGTGGATTATTAAGACTAATTCTTACTAACCCCTCTTGTTTAATGGGTTAATGTCAGAGGTGTTGTGAGTAAATGATTACACACCGATTCGTGAGTTCGGTGTTGGACAGATCAGTTCATTATAATGAATCGGTTCGTAATGAGTCATTAGTTTGAGCATCGGACAAAAGTGGACGCGTTATATGTGAAACCAGACTGTTAAAACTATGCACAAGATTTGTCATCAAAGAAAAACACTCCATAAGGATATTTTTCCGTGTATTTGAAGATATGGTTTATGTGAGCTGGGTATGCAAAACGTCTGTCAAAAGAGGTCCGTTTTTGAGCACAACACATCCAGCTGTAATTCAGGGAAAATATTGTGCGAACACGTCACGTGGCGCACGGATTCAGTCTTCCGAGCTTTTACCATTGAGTCAGTTCAGTTGATTTTGATTGATATGTGCGAGTGAGAGCGAGCTCAGACGGTGACCATTTTGAAGACAGAGAGCGTGGGCTCTCTGCTCGTTCTCCATCAGTTAACGTGCGCCCTGTCACGTGCATTAGTAATCTACATTAATTTATAAATCACAATTACTCATCAAATAAGGCTTTGGCGGGAAAAAAAAAGTTTTGGCGACCACCAAAAAATGTTCAATGTAGGAAAAACCCTGAGACTGTTTGCAAACTATACACACTGCCTTTAGTTTTGGACAAGCGCATGTGCTTGGATTGGACTTCTGTGAATAAAAACTCATCTTGCCAAGCTTTTTTAAAATGTATCTTGTCTGTGTGCCACTGCCTTGATTTCTCCATTATTGCATTTAATTTGTTGACGTTTATTGACGCGTGAAGCAAAGGGTACAGTGAAGATCAATCAATTTAAAAATAACCCCAGTATTTGCTCCATCTGAGGAAGTTTTCTGCTGTGAATGTCACCTTTATCTGCATATTACTTAACCCAGTAAATCCGGACACTTGAAATAATAGTTAGGAAAATCACAACATTGAAATTGAACAGTTTATTTAAACTTTAAATAAAATATTTAAAAAATCTAAAAAATGTTTTTTAATAATTATCATATTTCATATGTCCGGCTTTTTGATATGCATTGGCTCTTATGGTTAAACGAAATATGGAGAATATGAACTCAAGTTGGGGGGAAAATGTCAGCAGCTATTGTGATATTAGCTAATAGTGATATATGCTATTACACTTTAAAATAGCATATTTTCTTGGCGATAATTGCTATTTACACTAAGTGAAACTGCAATATGTTCTTTGCAGTTCTATACAATATCTGTAAATAGTAATTAGATGCTAAAATACTTTATTTTGACAGATACATAGCCCAACTATTTGCACCTCAGTGTCGCTGTACATTAACAGCATGCAATAATAAAATAGTGTAGATGATTATATTTATTAAAATTATTAAATGGACCTCAAGACGTATGCTTTACTGACTGCGCCACTGAAGATGTTGAAATATGTGTGTCTTTTTGTATCTTGTTCGGACCAACCAGGCATTGTTAGGCGGAGCGAGTGTAAAAAGCATTTGCCAACAAGGCACATTATTTGCACTCTGTGTAAATAGATACACCTGAAAAAAATACCTCAATTTTATAAAATTGAGTAAAATTAGGCAATTTGGTGCAGGAGCAGATATGGCCAAAAAGTAAGATGAAATTATGACGCTTGTAATGAGATCTTTGAAACAGTAGAGCAGATCCTTACATAAAACAATTTAAATATCAGCTGTCTGTCACTCTATATATCCCATTCCCAATACTGTCTTATTAGGATGATATTTAAATGCTTTGTTTTATGACCAAAGCTCTTTTAAAACATAATGCAAAGCAGTGGTGATTGAGATAAATAAATGTCCTCGAAAGCCAGATGATCATATTTGAGACTCTCAAAAATTATTATAATCAAGTAAACAAAAGTTGCTTCAGTCCAATAAGTGTTCATCTAGAAAAATCACTGACAATATAAAAGTTGTTCTTACATGTACTACACTGTAAAAAAAAGGCAAATTTTAAACTTTTGCAGTACAATCGACTTGGATGTTTAGGTTATTTCAACTTAAATTATGTTAAACTGACTTTAAAAAATGAGTTTCATCTTGTATAACTAATAAAAACAAGTTTAACATTTCTTAACTTATTTTGATGAGTTAAAACAAATGTAAAAACATATGTTGTCATAATTTATTGAACATATAATTTTTTACAGTGTATATACAAATTAAAATTTCACACCAACAAGACACGAACCAATTATTTTTACAATTATACTTGAACTATACCTTTTACTTGCTAAAAAATTATAAATTATTAAGCAGACAACAGAAGGAATTGTAGTAGAGGTTAATAATTCAGTTGGCTTAGAAATGTGCTTATTTAATAAGAACCAGTGGGTCTTTAGAGTAAAAACAATCCTATTTCCGATGACCCATTTAAAATATTATAAATCGTGCACAGAGCCACATCTGAGTTATGTGTCTTCTCGGGGGCAGAAACAGACAGAAATGCAGCAGGAGACCATGAGGATGATTTAAGAGTTGCATCAATAACCTACAGCAGATCAAAACATCCAACGGCCACCAGAAACACACACACACGAGCATCCACTCCATGAGGAACAGCAGATTGTGAGTCCTAATTAGTGCTGCTTGCTAAATCAAGCAATATTAGAACTATTTATCATAGTTAGGGGTGCACTTTCTTCCAAAAATACAAATCTTTAACTATTTAAATAGTTAAATAGATGTGTGTGTGTGTACTTCTGTAGGTTTTTCGTGTATGTATTAGTCAGCCGGTTTGTACGTTTGTTATAAATGAAGGACAGAGCTCAAATTCCCATTCAACCGTAATGAAGCCTTGAGGGAAACACACACACACACTGATGCCAGAGAAAACTCTGAACCTGGAGACCTGTCTCACAGACACACACACACACACACATGATTTGTGAAATTCCCATGGCTTTTTTTTATCTCCCTTATTCTTTTTTCCTGTTGGGATAAACAGGATCATTATTTCCGTACTATGAAGAGCTAATCGCACACTAATGCATGTTTCCAGCACTCATACTGCGGTAAAGCCTCGGGAATCAATTAAGAGAGATGGATTTCCTATTGAAGTTTAATCTCATGATGACAATACAGCTTGAGAAAAGGCAAGAACACACACACACACACACACACACAGCATCCTTACTAAAGTGACTGATTTGGGGCGCCGTACACTGGCAGCAACTCTGTGTTGAGCTCCTCACCTGAAACGCACAGTAGACTTGACAACGGTTCTTTAATTCGTTCATTTATCCATTCATTGATTAATTCTTTCATGCATTCATATTTGT
Source organism: Pseudorasbora parva (assembly GCF_024679245.1). NCBI lineage: Eukaryota > Metazoa > Chordata > Actinopteri > Cypriniformes > Gobionidae > Pseudorasbora > Pseudorasbora parva. Next base: position 7,802,917 of record NC_090182.1, on the reverse strand, counting down.
TGTCTACACATGCATTCATTTCTGAATGCTTTCATCTGATCACTAATTTGTTCATGCATTCATTCATGACTTTGTCCATTCATTGGTTCATTCATGCATTCATTCGTTTATTCATAAATTCAATAATTTATCCTTTCATGCATTTATTAATTTATCAATTCATTCATTGATTTGTTTTTTTACATTCATTCAATTATAAATAATGCATTTAAGCATTTATTTGTTTATGCGTTCATTCATTCATTAAATTATGCATTTATTAATTCATTCATTAATTTGTTCATTTATGAATTAATTCATGCATTCATTTTATTTATGAATTTTTTCATGCATTCATGAATTTGTTGTTCACGCATGCATTAATTCCTGAATTCATTCATTTGATAATTCATTCATTCATTCATTCATTCATTCATTCATTCATTCATTCATTCATTCATTCATTCATTCATTCATCCGTTCATTCATCCATTCATTCATCCATTCATTCAATCATTCATTCCACCAGAAGAAACTATTTTTGCGACAAAGGTTTCAGACACAAAGCTGACAAATTAACAACAAAATCCCTCTACAACAAAATTAGATAACACTATTTAAGGCAAGTCTTAGTCAGTTCACTCATTGGCCATCTTGTCCACAGGTAAAACGCACAGAAGCACAGCTGCTATCCGTCTCATTGGGGACAGGGTGATATCCAGAACTGTTAGTCGAGATTATACTTCAATAACATTCGAATTAGCATTAAAGTAAAGTCACTAAAGTTTCTTCAAGTCTTCGCCCATCACTGCTCATTTTCTCAGAAGGAAAGACTGTAAATTTTGAATGTGTATTTCTGCTAAAAATGAACTTTTATGAGTAAAGAAACCACTGGAGTCCAGAGTAAGCAACATCTGACCAAAAAAAAAAAAAAAGAAGAAGACTTTTCCACTGGGTTTGCACTCATGCAAGCTGTGTGATTTAGTATAGCGCTAGATATCCTTTGACTCATGGTTTCTGAAAGATAATATTGATGATTAAGATTTTTCTCCAACTGAAAGTGCAGACTTCAGCTTTGAGCTTTTTGACTGAGTGAACTCTTTTCCCTCAAAAGATCCGTTCATCACAAATTCTGCTTTCATAATTCTTTATCTCTCTTTTTTTCCTTTTTCTCTGTCTTGGTGCCTTCGTTCTCTAGGGATGCAAGAAAGTTGAGATGGGCTTGCTTAGTTATAATGCTCCTTAAAATACAGAAATGTGCACTCCTCTGAACTCCACACATGCTTTTTTTTTTCTCCCCATGCAAACCTCAGGTGGTTGCCCAATGGATCTTCTCTATGAATCTTTCATTTAGCACAAACGTTATGTGACAACGTTTAAAATGTAGCGTTAAAAGTCTCTTTAAACCATGATCACAAAGTCTGAGCAATAACAATCGTAATGCAAACACTACTGATGACGAAAAAAGCTTAATCAATTGCACTGAAAAAAATAAAACCTCTGTGAAGATGAATCTACACGGTGCAACAATCATATACATGTAAATGTGTCATCTGGATATGCAAATTAGAGACATCACCTAGCAATTTCTAGTGACAAATGATGCCCTCTGAAATGACAGCAACACTGAAAAACAGATTTACAGCCGAGTTTGAAATGCAATACAGAAATAACTAGATTTGCATTTCCTGAAGAAAACAGAAGCGCCTGAACGATGGCAAAAGGAAACTTTGAGTTCTGCGTGTGAAATGTTGCGTCACACATGCTTTGTTGCTATTGTGACACTGATCAACATGTTTATATGGAACCTATTATCGCCTTTTTTGTCTTGATTTTGTTTTTTGGGCTCTTCTAGAACAGGTTTAATGTTCAAAAGCACATTATTTTTCTCATATTCTCCATTGTTGCAGCTCCTCTCTTCCCAGTCTGTCAGTAACGCTCTGTTTAGTTTCCGTGTCTATGAAGCCCCTCCCTTTGTAAAGCACAATGTGCTCTGATTGGTCGGCTTGGCCAGTGTGTTGTGATTGGTCAAGTGCTTTGAGCATGTTTGGGAAATGCCCCGCCCCTTACCATAACCGCGAGTTTCAAAACTACTAACCAACTAACCAGGCGCCGCCCCTTTATTCTGCGAATGCCAATAATTATTTCAATGAGGAATGCTGTGATGTTTACATGTCCAGAAGAAAATGTAAGACTATGGAGGCGCTCCAGGGAGTTTTATAACTTTACAGACATTTTTCATGCTCAAACTGCAACATTACACTCTTCAGAAAGTTCAACCTAAAAATGTAATATCAGCCAAGCATTAACAAACATTGCATACAATCTCTGCTCTCTGCTAGAGATGGTTAAAAAGTTCTAATAAAGGCAAAAGCAATCAACACAATTCAGCATGCAAAAGAAAGAAAGAAAAAAACTAAGAAAGGAGGACATTTGCAATTCGCTGTGCAAATAATACAATGATTTAGAAGATAAATGCAATAGCACAGTCCCTGCGGGATGAGTGTGTTTTCCATACAGTGTTCACAAGACTCTATAACAAGCCGTTGTTGAACACGCTTCATTTATCTCTGTCCCTCATTATGGGCTTTGTTAACCTTCAATACATTCTCCGTCGCTCTGTATTATTCTCTCATCTTTTTACCTATAGTTTTTGCTCATCACGTCCCTTCTTTTCTCGCTTTCTCTCAACTCACTCAGTTGCTGGGAAATTGTAGGAAGGACTGTGGCTATACTGTAAATAGAGGTCATAACCCTCTCTCTCTCTCACACTCACACACACACACACACACACACACACGCGCGCGCACACAAACTCACACACACACACACACCTCGTGAAGTTAGATTGCAGTCGGATAAAATGGTTGCTGTGTGTTTGAAGCAGTTGTGATAATAATTTGTGTCGGTGGCCGTGGCATCCTAAAGTATGTTTTATTCATTTCTACTTAAGGATTAAAAAAACTCATTGTAAAGAGTTTTAACCCTTGACCCGAACCAACCAGCTCGGAGATGAAGCAAAATATTACAAACTTTCATTTTAGAAACAAAAGTAGTATTTGAATATGGCAAAGATACAACAGTACAAAGAGCACCATGAATGACGCAATCGAATCAAAAACTATTACAATATTGCCATATTTATAATTCACTATACATTTTAAAATAATATATCTGAAGCTTAATGCAAATTATTTAATTCTGTACAAATATTTACTCCCATTTAGGGACATTTAGACATTTTGAAGTCAGCAAGATTTGTTTTGGGAAAAAAAAAAAAATATATAATCCTTTTATTCAGCAAAGATGCATTAAATTGATCAAAAATGACAGTAAGGTAATTTATAATGTTACAAAAGATTTTGATTTCATGCTGTTCTTTTGAACCTTCTATTCATCAAAGAATACTGGAAAATAAATATTGAGCAGCACAACTTTTTTTTTAAATAATTATAATAATCAGAAATGTTTCTTGAGCATCAAATCCTCATATTATAATGATTTCTGACGGATCATGTGACACTGAAGACTGGAGTAAAGATGCTGAAAATTCAGCTTTGATCACAGGAATAAAGTACACTTTACAATATATCCACATATAAAACAATTATTATAAATTGTAATAATATTTCACAATATTACGTTTTTTTACTTTATTTTTTATGAAATAAATGCCGTTTTGGTGAGCAAAGGTCTTACTGACCTAAACTTTTGAATGGTAGTGTATAACTAGTGTTTATTATAACGTGCATTGTCATGGTAACAGCCACTTCTTTGATCTATGGATCTGGATTTGGCTATTAAACATGATTTTCTTAAAAATGCAGCGGCAATGACTTAACTTGAGAGCTCACAGTCTGTCTGAAAGGTGTGTCTTCAAGTGTGTCTTGAAAGGTTTATATATTATCATTAAAAATCAATCTCTCTGTGGAAAAAAAAATGAATGCAATTTTTACTTCCTGAACCCGACTGCTGTACTGTGTAAGAAAGTGAGATGAATGAGGGACTGAGCAGAAGGAAAGAGAGCGAGAAACAGAAAGAGAATGTTTCTCTATAGGTCTGTCTTCAGTTGTGTTTGTTATTTTGACGTGTCATACTTTCTTAATGTTCATTTCTATGTCATGACAAACGGTCACGTTGTAACGGAGGATGAAACGTGTGCTTCTGTTTTCCTTTTGTTCTTTCATCAATCGCACACGTGAACTTTCATTCACAAAAACTATTTCTGTTGTAATTACATCAAAATATCCACCTACCCCCCTCCCACACCGCAAACATATACTTTTCTTACTTAGCATTTTTGACTTGTATTCTAGTAAAAAAAAATCTTACATTAAGAAACATTTACTAGACAAGTAAAAAAAAAAATCTTGTTTTGGGAAAAAATAACTCAAAATTAAGAGAGTTTTTGCTTAAAAATAAGCAAAATAATCTGCCAGTGGAGTAAGCAAAATAATCATGTTTTCTGTTTGAATTAAGATTATTTTTCTTACCTCACTGGCAGATTATTTTGCTTATTTTAAGTAAAACTCTCTTAATTTTGAGTTATTTTTTCCCAAAACAAGACAATTACTTTTGCTTGTCTAGTAAATACTTCTTGTTGTAAGAATTTTTAGATGTTTGGCCTAGAAACAAGATAAAAATACTAAGAAAGAAAAGCTTTTTTTTTTTTTTTTTTTTTTTTTTTTGCAGTGCATTTTAATGTATCCTATACATTTGCAACAATCATACATTGTTATAATCTTAAAAACAACTTGTTTTTTATTTTTTATTTTACCTTTATTTAACCAGGTTAATCATTTGAGAACAGTTTCTCATTTGCAACCGCAACCTGGCCAAGATAAGGCGACATGAAATGACACATAACATACCAACATTCAAATACACAATCATAAACATAGAAGACATTCAAATTTCAAATAAAAAGTTCTAGACATTGTGTAAAAATAAAAATGTGCAAATAGATGCAATAGCAGCCATTTAATTTAGTACGTGCAGAAATACATTTGACTATATTCGCAAGGTGCATCAACATGTACAGTGGTCTGTCAGTAAATTTGATAGTAAATCTTTAAACGTCGTGATTGAAACAATGGATTCTAATTTAAGAGACTTTTGTAAAATGTTCCAAACCCAATCATTTGCAGCAGAAAATTTAAAAGAAGAGCGGCCAAAAGAGGTGCGGGATTTTGTGGGGTCTAGAGAGATCATGGGTTAGTTACTCTAAAAAAGTAATTCATTACTAGTTACTAACTACATATTCAATAGGTCTCTCCAAAAAGTATTTAATTACTTTTTACTAATTACTTTTTAATTACATTCTAAATCCTATATCAACCTCGAGTTAAGCAATTCAAGGTTAGACATGAAACGACTCTTTTAATTCATTCAAATACATAATATAAGACTACATCAATTATTCTTATTAACTGTCCAAAGTATTACAAATGTGAGAAGGATACATAAAAACATTTATTTATAAGTTACAGTTTAAATGATGATGTTAATTCCACTTTTGTATTATGTATAATTATATTTAGTATTAATGCTGCCTTCACATGCTATCGTAATTATGAGTTTCCGAGGTAAAAATTGCAAATGAACGCGATCTGACCAATCACAAATTTTATCCGACAAAGCAGTCAGGAGAGTTATGCTGCCTTCACGTGCTATCTGAATCATCATATATACAAGTTTCCAAGCTAAAAATTGCACATGAACGCCCTCTGATGTCGTGTTTCCCACTGGGAAGTTCAGAAATAATTTTGATATCCAAGTTCCTGAGATGGACGTGGCATAACTGTTAAAAATGGCGAATGGGAGACGAATTTCTGTTGTGGCAGGTGTTCTATTAGGTTTTTCCCACAATAATTTAATTGTCTTGTCTTGTCGTTAAAGTAGTACATACATAAATGAATAATCATTTGAAGCATATTGTGTATTTTAAACACATCTAAAATTGCATGTGGTTGACCATCATTTCAGAATAGTGAGCAAGCTGACTATCTAGATGGTGTGGTAAAAGTTGCAATACAATGATCATGTATGGCTGAAAACTATTGCCATTTTAGTTTTTAAGCAGCCTTTATTGTCTACATTATGCCTTTATTGTGAATGTGATTATAAACGATATGCTTTCGTGTTGTGCTGTTATGTTTGCCGGTGATTCTATGATTTTCTGGGACCAGGAAATGACTGAAATGGTTATAGCGTTAAAATAACATTTTCCAAAAGACGCACAAAAGTATAAACCTGGTATCCTCCGTTCTTTCCGACAACAAAGCAGCCGAACACAACGAGCTCGCAATCCCGACTTCTGAAGTGGGAAGTAGGAAACTTCCGATAGCACGTGACGGCAGCATTATTACATCAGAAGTAACTGTAATTAAATTACAGAAAAAATAAGAGTAATGCCTTACTTTACTTTTTCAAGGGGAAAGTAAGTAAATTACAGTAATTAATTACTTGGTAACTAATTACTCCCAACACTGAGAGAGATATATTTACTCGAGCGCAGGTTAAATACAGGCACTGATATGGTTACTAAAGTACTTGGGTAAGATAGTACGGACTTTTAAATTAACTGATACCAGTGATTTAGGCGCCGGTTGTCTAACGAAGGCCTTCCAACTAGTGAGTAAAGAGTACAGTGGTGGGTGTTGTATGGGGCTTTAGTAATAAAGCGAATAGCACTGATATAAATATGAAATATTTGATATATGATATATATAAAAATGAATAGCACTCAATAGCACTTGAGTAAAGATTTAGAAGCAGTTCTGTACTCTCAGTGCATTTAAAGGGATAGTTCACCTAAAAATGTATGTAAGGGTGCTTTCACACCTGCCTCATTTAGTTCGGTTGAATCATACAAGAGTTCGTTTCCCTCTTTGGTGCGGTTTGTTTGGTCAGGTCTGAAAGCAGCAATCGCACTCGGGTGCGCACCAAAAGCGGACCAAACAAGTGTACCAAGACCTCCTCCTTGAAGAGCTGGTCTCGGTACGCTTTCAAACGAACTCTGGAGCGGTTCGTTCGTGGTGAGAACGTGATCCGACCAACTGCAAAAGTACTGATCATTTTTGGACTAAACCAGCTGCCGTAGTTAGCATCGCTGACATTGTGTGCATGACATTATTACCTGATAGATCGTTGGAAATATTTTCGGGAAGATATGCATGTCAAGAATAGTTAATGCACGCCTCCGCTTGAAGTGACGAGCAAAACTCAAAACATTCAAAATTTTCCACACGTAAATTCAGACCAATCGAAAAGCAGTTTAAGAAATACGCCATAGACAATGAGTGATGTGGAGGTTGTCACGTGCCTGCGTTTTGGTACGTTTCAACTGGTTCGGACCAAAGCAATCAGTGTGGTGTGAAAAGGAACCAAAAAAGCTGAAAAATGCAACAATGTATTATTGTTTGCCCTTGGTTCGGACCAAATGAACCGAACTAGAGATTGTGAAGGCACCCTAATAATATCATCTATTTCTGCCTTTTTTTTAGTGTGGAGCACGACTTCCGTGTGCAAGAGGGACAATATCAAAGCATTCTGGAAGCATTGGATGAAGCGGAGTATGATGTTCCCGCCCCGATCCCAAAACCCGCCCAAATACGGCCGCGAACCAAGAGCCGCGTCAAGAAACTGCGCAAGAAATGTTTCTGGTGGCTGTAGAAAACCAACTCCATGGAGATGTGTGTACGATGTCGGAAAGCAAAATACGAGTTTCATAATTCAGTGCAGCTCCCAAAAACTACTTCATGACGTGGGAAAAATGATGCTCTTCTTTGATATAAGTGTTACAGTGTGTCGAAATTGGCGAAGCCGCGGCTGAACCAAAAGCTCATCTGACATCCTGAAAACTTGAGGACAATTTAAAACCCAAGGAGACCCACAAGACCTCTCGTCTTAAGTCAATAATTCCCCTTCATAGTGTCTGACAGAGCCGGGACGCAGTCGATATCCCTCTTTACGCTGATGGACAGAGCGTTACCCTGATGGAGATTTTCCGTCTCATCTCCTCGTCACCGTTCTCTGACCTTTGTGTGCAGATGGCTTCTGTCCCCGACTAATGAATGTCTAAAGCTCTGTTCCCAAACCTAGTCATCTGTCTACCTACACAGCATTTTAAGTAACCGGTAGTTGAGCTCCAGATACCAAGGCCATCTTATAAGCTGCATATATCCTTAATGGAAAAGGGAATTGCAGAATGTACTGCGATAAGAGAAAGCATCCAAAGTGTTACAATTATCAACACTGACACCTGTTTAATGAAATACTGGACTGGAATCAATCAGCCCCTTATGAGGCTCTATTTCAGTTAGAAAGCTTCCTATAGAGACAGAGCGTATTTAGGCCACGCCCACACCGGGGGAAAACCAATCCAACGCTCTACATAGACTTTGTATTGCGTGAAGCGGTTGCCTCGTCTTTTTTCACTTATAACAAAAAACAGAACAATGTCTAAAAGCTGATATGTGACAAGGTGTGAAGCAAACAAGCTAAAAAACACATAACTAAGTTATTATAAGCTGTCGACCCCAAAAAACGAGCATTTAAAGGCGGGTGTACACTGTGCGAATTCGGACACTCGGGAGGTCGTGAGATATTGCAGACGCTACGTGTCAGTTAATTTGATCATCGCATCAAATCAGCTGGTACACGACACGCCTTTTTGCACCGCGAGCCGGCCGCGATCACACAAGCTTTCGCTTTAAACTAAGACACCGGAGCTTTCAATGTTGCTGATAGCTTCAGATACAAAAAATAAAGAAAAAATGTGTGCAAATGATTTGTTGAAAAACAGAGAACAGTAGCCAATCCTTTCAACCGAAACAACCAGAGGGAGAGAGGGTGCGCGTGAGAGAGAGAAAGAGTGTGTGTGTGTGTGTGTGTGTGTGTGTGTGTGTGTGTGTGTGTGTGTGTGTGTGTGTGTGTGTGTGTGAGTGTGTGAGTGTGTGAGTGTGAGAGAGAGAGAGAGAGAGAGAGAGAGAGAGAGAGAGAGAGAGAGAGAGAGAGAGAGAGAGAGAGAGAGAGAGAGAGAGAGAGAGAGAGAGAGAGAGAGAACGCTGTATGTTTACAGCCACTAAGCTAATAATACTCATAGATTGAGCCTATGTGACGTGCTTGTGCATGATTTGGCAATAGGGGACAGTCATATGCTGGTGAAAATCGTGCCGACTCCCCAAACTTTTTAAACATGCTTACAAATTATCGTAAGGTCGGGAGGTGCTCCAAACGTGCTCGGCTCGTTCCGCATTTCCTCTCACACGATACGAGCATCCACAAATCGTCTGCGAGTTCGTACGACAGCAAAAAACGCACCGTGTACGCCCGCCTTATAAGGAGACAAAAGTGGATACAGGCAATAAGACGTGAAGCTTCAGCAGGAAGAATAGGTCAATTTTGGGATCCTGACACTCAGTATGTCTCAGTATGTCTACGTGTGCGGTAAACATGTTGTCAAATATCCAAATGTCAGTTTTTTTTGTAATAAGTCTGAAATGATAAGGAGGCCGCTTCCCGCAACAGAAAGTCAATGGAGCCGGTTGGTTTGTTTTCCCCCCGGGTGGGCGTGGCTTTCAGATTATGACGCGTGTCGCTCGGTCTCTATGTAGACGGTAGCTTTCGGAACATTGTTTAAATGTTTCAAACACTAAAGTTCAGAATTCCAAAAGTTCTAACATTCCGACGTGATTCCGGAAGCAAAGGCAGGAGGGAAAGTGTGACTAAAGGGGCCGTTCATACTGAACACATTCTTGTATTACATCTGCACCATCTTTAGTTAGTCAATATACATAAACATGATTTTTAAGACGATTCAATTTGAGTACTAGCTTTTAAAAAATTTAAAAAATTGCAATTTACCCCTGTCGAGTAACCGGCGGCAAAATACCGGAAATGGCACATTCCATAAGGAGAATACATGAACCACGTTATAAGACTGTTTTCTAAGGCTGCACAATGTATTAAAACAATTAACAAACATATTACAGCATAGATAATGCTATTGAGTGCTTTTATATAAAACATGACGACTTAATTTTGATACTTTTATTATTGCCTCATTGTTATTATATGTGCATTTTAATTCATTTTAAAGCTATTGTTTGCTTAAGTCTATTTTTATTACCACAAAAAAAATTTTTTCAATAAATCGTCAAAAAGCTAGACCAATTACTCGATTACTAAAATAATTGTTAGTGACAGCCCTAATTGAGACGCGTTCGGTTACCTTGCGCCATTTTTAAATGTATGTGAACAGCCCCTATTGCGCGCTTCACGTCTCATTGAAATTACCATAATTACTCACTGACACATTCTACTCAAAGTAATGAGAAATGATTTGTTTCTATTGCAACTCTCAATGCCAAAATTGCGCCAATTGCGCCAAAAGTAGCGCCAACACTGCTGCATGTGCATCTTTATTGACTATAACAGAAAGATTAATGGTAACAATAGTTAAAGCTTATATGTATAATGCATTATAAAAGTATTCATAATGTACATTAAAATGCATTATATCTACTCAAATAATTGTAACCAAAGTTGAAATTCATTATAATAATCACAGATCTCGCTACATCTGAAATTGGTTGTTTCTCAATTTAATGCATTATACTTTCTAAAGTTGTATAATAAATTTATTTATACTCCGGTTAAAATTATTCATGAATGCATTATGAAGTGCATTACAAGGCATAATTAATGCATTAAAATTGTTCTATAATGCATTGTAAAATAAAGGCTTTAACTACATTACTACATTAATTTAGGTCTATAATCTCTGTGAATGCTATCTATAGCAAAACAAGCAAAAGTTACAGCAGCTCATTCACAACCTTTAATGGTCTTTTGCATGGCTGCACAATATATCAAAATATCTCAAATGCACATATCGCTATATGCATAGCAATGGCTTGCGAAAACTAAATTATTTTATTACTTAAAAAAGTTAAATGAAGTCAAAACATTAGCTTGGCATACCTGTCAACATTTGGGTATCAAAACCCGGGAGATTCCAGGGGGGTGTACCTGTGCTCTTCCTACCTGCATAACAACTTAAAAAGTAGGAAATATACATAAATTGCTATCAGTTTGCACTGCATACGTTATGAATTACATAGATTAATCCTTATTTAAGGTTCTGAAATTATTTACTCAAGAGCAGAGCATATTTAATGAACATTTACTTTTGTTCTTTACATTGTCATTATAAGTGGTTACTGTAACTTTAAAAGATCTTCCGCTGTCGCACGATGCGGATGTGAGATGCTGAAGGCGCAGCTACAAAACGCGTGACTGTCCCCTCTTCAGAAAATTACATTCGCTGTCCCATTGATCAGGGTATTTACATGAGGGTTTGGTTTTTTTGGCAGGAGTGCCTTCTGTCTCTATCATTATGTCCATCATCCGTCTCTGTTTTGTTTTCGTTTTTTCCACGCGTTGTCACTCGTCATCTGACCTCACACACTAACCTCGCGACAACGGCCACTACAGTACTGTAGGCTACTGCAGATGGCAGTTATCGCGAGGCTGGTTACAGAGCTCAGATGGGAAATGTTTTTGTTTTTTTACTCCGGTATTATTATTTTTTAATAGCGCATGTTAAAATACAGGAGATTTACGGGAAAATACTAATACGGGAGGACGGCGGGAAAGAAGGGTAAAATACGAGACTTTCCCGGCCAAAACGGGACACTTGACAGGTATGTAGCTTGGCGACATGATTACATACAAGTGATATGGATAATGGTAAAAAGAGTTAAGCGCAATAAGCCACAGAGAATAACTCAATAGACCCTATTATTCACCCAGCGCAATGTGACGCTAGGTGTAGGCGTTTTCTTTAGGTGTGCTGGTCTGAAAACCAGGTGTGTTCAGGAGTATTATTGGTGAGTATTATTGTTGCTATTTTGAGGAACTGAAAATGACTGCCCTTGACCAACAAAAAGCTGCTCTAAAGTCAGTAGTGAAGTGTTTATTGTGTTATTTAAAGGGCGCGTTAGTAATGTGTGCCTATAGTTGGATGCACAACACAAGTACACTCTGCTTGTTACACACACATCAGCAGCACACCAACATGAAAAATATTTTTAAAAAAAAGATTACTATGTAAAATATTATTGTGTACATAAAGATAAAAATGCCTACATCATAACGGTATCAGAATGACCTATTTGTAGTAATGATGAATTAAATTGGCTAATTATTTGACCAATCGTCGCAATACACACTGACTCGTCAGATTGAGGGCGTCTATATTCAGCCCTTTAAATAGCAAATCTGCTTTTAAAGCGAATTGGAGATGAGATTCGGACTGTTTTTTTTTTTGCACGTAATGCCCAAAACACACCCGTGACTCATTAAGAGTCTAGGTACAACCCTTTTGGACCATTTTTTTTTCTGCCGTTAAAATAGCAAAAGTGGATTCGAACATGCCCTTAATGCACCTGTGCCTTGTGCTTCAGACCATGCGCTCAGATAGTTAAAATAGGGCCCAATGTGATACTTAGACAGTGTGCAATCCCGAATTCAGTTCTCTTCTGCAGCTCATAAGACCAAATACACACAACGTTATGTCAAAATGCTGTCGTGGTCGGTTATGTTTTAAGTGAGCGTAACCAGCTGAGGAATTAAACACATGCGTAACAGTATATTGGATCCGTGCATTAGCTCTTAAAGTGACAACAGCCTAATATTCCTGCTCCTTTTTTTTTTTAATGTTAATCACTGCTCTTGATTAAATAACTTTTATAGCTTTAATACGGATCAGAGTTTACTTAATTCATCCATTTAAGACTAAGCAGACCTTTTTTTTATTACATTTCTGTTTTGTATATTATCGCATCACATTATTTAGTGAGTTATCGCATTTCACTTTTGTTAAATATCATGCAGCCCTAGTCTTTGCAAAAATTTTGACAAAACATGAGCTGGTTTTTCTAGTTGGAAACTGGTAATTATGGTAATTTCATCATGACATGAATGCCCCATTAATGCAACATGGATGCAGCCGCTAATTTCCTCACACAAGACAAAATTAAAGTGTAATTAAAGTGTAAATGTTTGGTGTTTTCACAGACATTGTAGCTTCAATGTTTAGATCCTTCTGATATATTTTTCTCTGTGTTTTATACACACTTTCTTACACACAGATCAGCACTTCTTTCAAGCTCACGTCTTCCACTCCGTATCTGTCATGTCTATATGTTAGGACTTGAAAATATATAAATATATATATATACACACACAAATATATAGAATAACAAATATTATAATCAATGTATTTTTATACGCCAATATTCTGATAGTCTAAGACTATATTTCCCACAATGCACTTCTTCCTCCCTTCACCTGTTTGTAATTGAGATATTTAAGATGACGTCAATAAAATTGTGTATTTTAATGCTGTACATGTTTCTGGTTTGGTCACAAATAACACAATCAGAGGAGAACAAATAAAAGGAAAACCTCAAAATATCACATTTGGCCATTGTTTACATCACAGACTCGAAGTGTGAGGAATATTAATAGCGATACTTGGCTTGGCAAACACCGCTAACTGTAAAACGGCATTAAAAGAGGGAAGAGGAAAGGAAATGGAGAGGATCTAGAGGCTTTAACTCACGATGAGTGTGTGTTCTCGGCCCATCGTGATGACTGTGCGGTTTATCGTCCTCAGCAGAGACGACACAATGTCCTGAATGTGCTGAAATGTGTCTCCCTGGAAGAGAAAGAGACAAAATGTTTGTCATTTGTATTCTAGCACAGAACCGCACTGCATCCAAACGGTCAAAGATTTTCTCATTAAGTCACACAATTAAAACAGATTCACTCTTGAGCTCCTCACCTCAGTGTTTCCTGTTTATAAGCTACAAACCTTAAAGGAAGAATTCAGCCAATATGTAAATTTTGTCAACATAAGCAGCTCTTTTCCATTCAGATGAAAGTGAATGACGACCACAGCTGTCAAGCAAGATTTATTTTCTATTTAAATTTGTGTTGCTTTTTCACATAAAGGATTGAGAAGATGATTACTGTCGTGATGTTTTCATTTATGAGCCTCCTGGTCACCGTCTCACGTTCTTTGCACAGACAGAGCAGCGTGAATTGACACGATGAGTTAATGCGAACAGAATTTAAAGGTTTCGGTTAACCCTTTTTATTTGAACTATGCGTCAAATGAAGAGTGAAATGTGTGTTTGTGTTTTAGTTGCAGGTCTGGTTTCTCTGGCTCCTTCACGGTAATTTATTGTTTAAATGTATTGATCGGACTGAAGAGCTCTGGAGCGGCCCAGATGAATGAGTGTGTGTGTGTGTGAGTATGATGTCAACTTAAGGTCTTTTATTTCTTTTTATTCGTTTTTTAAACCAATTCTGAGAGTTTAAAACCCATCTGGGCCCAAAAATAGCCAATTTCTAAAAATGTCGAGTCCCTTAAAGTCAACCTAAATCATGCTCCTGATGTTTTACTGCCCAATTCAGTATGTTACTCCACAGAAAGGAAAATGTTTTGTCTTTTTTAAACTTGAAACAAACTGGCCCATGTAATGGCATGACCTCACATTCGATCAGACAGTATTTATGAGCAGCATGCCATAAACTACGATGGAAACACATTTACTGAATAAATCTCTCGAACAAGAACTCGTGTGACTTTGCCCTAACAGACGATGTGATTGGATAATTGGAGTTAGCAGTGGACCAATCACATCACAAAGCATCTGAAATGTTGGTTTGGTGGTTCTGAAACGCCTGAGTCAAAGTCTGTCATCAAAATGATTCGGTTTAACTCCCCAATCTGAAGCGTCTCACACGATTCTGCTCTCAAACACCCGCATCCGAACGCAAGAGAACATGGCAGCTTTGGAGAACATGGAGTTTATTGCGATTCGTCCGCCACTCTGAGACGCAAATCAGGAAAAAATTACATTAAGATTAATAAATACTGTATTGTTCATTGTTAGTTGTCACTAATCAAGTTTATAATGTTACCAATAAGTACTATAATAGTATAGAAATAATACTTAAATACCACTTGAATCACAATATTAGTATCTCTCAACTTCCGTCTCATGAGTAGATTCAGTTTCTAAACAGCGACATCTTCAATCGACAAACATCTTCTGTCTGTGTGTGAGAATCACATGAAAATGACCGTGTGTGTGTGTGAGAGAGAGAGAGAGAGTGTTTACCACCCCCTCACTAATTTCATGACGCAGAGGCGGATAAAGCGAGGGATTGAGAGAGAGAGAGAAACATCTGTTCATCTCTACATGGAGTTTTTCATTTCATATTGTGTTTCTCAGCGTCACTTCACTTCAGCTGTCGACAAACTCTCTGTGTGTGTGTGTGTGTGTGTGTGTGTGTGTGTGTGTGTGTCTCTCATTCTCTAGCTTTAGTCTTTCACATCTGTTTCTCTCTTTCTCAGTGGTCAGTGGATGACGGCTTAATCATGTACACCTATAATCCCTGTGGTGTGTGTGTGTATGTGTGAGTATACGCAGATGATACCTGTAGCCAGGTAGTTTCCATTTCTCTTTCATCTATCAGTCTCTCATCACACTCATGAATCTCATATTTCACCCCAAATCAAAGAAAAACATATTTTACTAAAATATTATATGATGTATATTTCAGAGTTGTTTATATATTGTCTATTTTAGAGTTTTTGCATTAAATCAGCATTTGCGTGACAACTTTAGCCACAAATACTAATAAATGTTGTGTAAAAACAACGATAAACATTTCAGTTGTAAAGTATTGAACATCGTATTAGTATTTGATGTGTTGCCTATAAGATATGCTGATTAAAAAGCCATCACAGTAATCAGATTTACTGGACAAAATGAGAATGAGAAGTAAATAGTTGCAATACTGTAAAGAAAAAATGAAAACTATGCATATTTAGGAACAGTGTTTGGAGTAATGCATTACAATTTTAACACTAGTTACGTAAGCAGATTACTTTTTTTAAGTAACTAGTAAAGTAAAGGTGTGAAAGGGCCTTTACATTTGACAAAAATTAAACTTTTTTTGTTGTCAAAAAAAAAAAGAAACAACACATTACTTCACATAAGTAACTTAGTTATTTTGTTAGCGAGTAATGCAATATAATAATGTGTGACTTTTAAACTACTGTTCAATAGTTGAACTTATCTTTGAAGGAAATTAATGCTTTTATTAAGCAAGGATGCATTCAATTGATCAAAAAGTGAAGACACTTGTAATGTTACAAAATATTCTATTTTAAATAAGTTATGTTCTTTTCAACTTCATTCATCAAATAATCCTGAAAATAAATGAATCACGATTTCCACAAAAATGCAACCGTTTCAACAGCAGCTATTTCCATCCTCTTTTTGCAATAGTTTGTTATCAACAAAGCAAATATGCATATAAAAAAAGATTGCATGAGTAATGTGTGTGTGGCCACAGTGTGTAATGATGGCATCCCTGAAAAAACGCAAATAAGATTTGTTGTAGCCAGATCCTGCCCATGAAATAGTGATTTTATGGCATTCATTTTATTTATTCGGACACAGAATCATGTTGTTTATTTTACCTTTCTTTTGTCCGTATTGAAAACTCAAACAGCCTTTCTTTCGTTTGACAGACGCCCCATCTTTTGATGAGCTGCAGAGATTTTAAAGGCGCTACATTTTCCTCATTCATTTTAAAACAAAACATTATTATACATTATTAAATTGTATAATATGTACGTCGTTATAAAGGCAATTTAGATCAATACTTGATCAAGCAGAAATGGGTGCGGTATCAGATGATTACATTCATCATCTCTCCATCATCGTATAAAGCCTGTCCTGACAATTTGATTGGTCCGAACAGCTCTGGTTCGAGCATAGTTGCGCCACAAGTCCCACAACGGATCAAGTCCATCTAGGCTAGTAATTTATGCTAAAAATAAACGGAAAAAGATTGTAGCGACATGTGCAAAATTTGATAATTATTTAGCATTTCCATCAGCTGTATCAGTAAACATTATGATGCACTAAACCTTTTTTTCCCCACAAAAAAACTGGCTAGTGAGCATATAAGATGCCTAAATGTTTCTTGAGCATCAAATCATCATATTAGAGTGATTTCTGAAAGATCATGTGACACTGAAGACTGGAGTAATGATGCTGAAAATTCGGCTTTGATTAACATAGAAAACTATTTTAATATTTCATAATATTACCCTTTTTACTGCATTTTCTGATTAAATGCAGTTAGGGCTGTGCAATATATCAAAATTATCGAAATATCGCAAATGTACATATCGCAATATGCATATCGCAATAGCTCGCAATATCTGAATTTTAATAGGCAACTTCAACATTGTGAAAAGTGTACGTTTTAGGTCACACATTGGGCAGAGAATAGACTGGGCACATTACTGTTACTTATGGGACTTGCTTGAAGTTAAAAAGTTATTAAACGCAATAATTTGCGAAAAACAATAACTTGCAGTCTCGCACTGTTTGACACACACACACTGAAACGTGAACAATGTGTTACACAAATGTTGGCTAAAACACAACTGGTCACTTTCAGAAGTTGTAGCGATGCTTTCTTTTCCCAGAAAGAATGTGAAACGCAAATTGTTTGATTCTCAGTTTTTAAATATTTTTTTAAATATAATTTAAATAGATTTTACACACTAATTGCAATATCGTATCGTACATCGCATTATTTAACAAGATATTGCATATCGCATTTTTCTTTAATATCGCACAGCCCTTAATGCAGTCTTGGTAAGTAGAAGAGACTTTATAAAATAATAATAATATTATTACAGATCCCAAACTTTTCTACTGTAGTGTATATATGTCTTTTGATTTGGAGTTGAAATATGACATGGATATTAATTCTTCTATCATTATATATTAGTAGTCTGCTAAGCAGCATAACTTGTCACACTATGATAGATTTATTTATTTATTTACTTAACCTTTATTTAACCAGGAGAGTCCCATTGAGATTAAGAACCTCTTTTTCCAGGGAGTCCTGGCCAAGAGGCAGCAAAGTTATACAATTAAAAACAGTTAAAACGTACATACAACAGCTTATGAGAAACCATCACAAACAATTGGTGCAGTCTCTACTGTTTTAAGCTTGGTTTTAAAAGCATTTAAAGACATAAACGCAGTCAATTTCCAGTCTTTCTGCAACATGTTCCAAGCAAAAGGAGCCGAGTGGACAAAGGCTTTCTTCCCCAGTTCTGTGCGGGCAAAAGGAACAGAGAACAACAGCTGATCGTCTGATCGCAGAGAGTACGATTCGACACTTCTCTTTGTGAGTAAAGTACAGATGTATGGAGGCAATAATCCTAACAGAGCCTTGTAAATAAAAGTGTACCAATGTCCCCATCTTCTAGTGGCCAGAGAAGGCCATTGGACACGTGTGTGCAAATCACAGTAGATAGATTGTGCCATGGTGTATTTATCTGCGTTTTACAACAGCTTAGGAATACCTAGACAACTCATTCTCATCCCAGCATCACCGTAATATCTGTGTGTGTGTGTGCGTGTCCCTTTACAATCACACGCTCTCACAGATGTTCTCTCATCTGTATTTTTAGAAGAATCATTTGATGTGAATAATGTTTTGAAGCCTCTCGGAGAGTTTAATTCAAACCGCAGCATGAAACATGCCCTGAGAGAGAAAGAGAGGGAGAGAGCGTCTTCCTCACACGTCTCTCTTGATCGCTGTTTATTTGAACTGTGAAACGCTCTCAGAATCCTGTTAAAGGAGCAAACGCGAGGAGGCAGGAGAGGTCACGACCCCGTCACGTCCTCATTCGGCTCTCTCTCTAACACTCCATCACTCTCATCAGCCGCTCATCTGGATGATCATCATATAATCACAGGGGTCTGACCCCTCACCTCTCCTCTCCTCTCAAACACAAACAGATCCTTAAGAAATGTTATGGGTTCAGTACAAGTTAAAGTGGAAGTGTGTCATCAGAACATTTTCTCATATCCAAGGTTATAATATTCAGGCAACTATCGAGTTTAGTCATGAAACTCTGATCGGTCTGTTACATGCTATTTGCAAGCATTTACATCATCTAATTGGCCTCTGCTGGTCCTGCAGCCAATGAGATTGCTTCCTCAACATTCAAATAGATTAGTTCAGTGTTTGCCGTAAGCTAGTCCTGCACTTCGCTACCAGAGTGCCTCTGAAACCCTTCACCTGCCTAGATCTGATACAGGATTTGAGTATCTCTATTTATATCTTACATGCTCACAGCAGTGTGTCTGTTGGTAGTAGCAAGTCCATACTTTGCAGATCCAGTCCATCAATACTAAACATATTGAAGGGTTAGTTCACCCTAGGGCTGTCAAAAATGCTCAAAAATGATGTTCGAATATTCCCTCTAAAACAAACACGAATATTCGAACTATTCGAACATCTGGGTGTGCATTTTGTCAATGATGTGCATGATGTCAATAACAGGACAAATTAATACAGACATATCTACTTGTACCTGTATAGGTAGTCTATTCAAGTTTTTACATATTTGACAACGTATTACTTACACAAAAACAAGTGAATTAACTAATGGCCAAGAGTGCAGACCTCTCTCTCTCTCTCTCTCTCTCTCTCTCTCTCTCTCTCTCTCTCTCTCTCTCTCTCTCTCTCTCTCTCTCTCTCTCTCTCTCTCTCTCTCTCTCTCTCTCTCTCTCTCTCTCTCTCAACAAACGTTGAGTGCTAAACAAGAGTTTTGTGCAAGCAATTTAAGGTAGCGAGACTTGCGACTCTTGTCCCAAATATAGCAGGCTTTATTCAGTGATTGAAACAAATATTATTAATATTAATTGAAGTTTTACAGCATATTGAACGGTCCGAGCGAGCTGTGCTGTGCTTAACATGGAACTTTTCCTTGACATGAAACGGTAAATAATCACACCAGTGAAAGCAGCGCATTTATCCTTTATTCACGCAATGATTCTCAAATCTTCCGTCTTCAGTTAGTCCAAAATGCGGCGGCCAGACTCATCCATAATTGTCGCAAATATGATCATATCTCTCCCATCCTCAGATCTTTACACTGGTTAACAGTCCGGCAGAGAATAGATTTTAAAATTCTTCTCTTTGTCTTCAAATCTTTACACAACCTAGCACCGGTTTATCTCTCTGAACTTATTCATCCGTACATTCCGTCCAGAAGTCTAAATAAAACAATAAAACAATAAAATGAGGCATGGTATGCTAACTCCATCTTACATAGGTTGCATATAACTATCTCGCGGCTCAACAATTTTACCTCCTACCGACCAAAATCCAACATACTTCCAGACATGGCTTTTTAGATTATGGAGTTAAAATCTCTTTCTCTGCTGCGGTCGAGTTGGGCTCTGCACTTTCTGCCATCTTCACTGCAAGACGCGTCAACTTTCAGCAGTGACAGTGCGACTCCTGTCCTGTGACCTGTCCCTGAACCCCCATGCGCGCGCGCTCACTCGCAAAGCAGACAGCTACGCCTCAACTACCGTTCAATACTAATTTTCACCTTCGAAATTCGTTTTTTAAAAACTATTCGAATATATATTCGAATTTAAAATATTCGTTGACAGCCCTAGTTCACCCAAAAATGAAAATTCTGTCATTAATGACTTACCCTCATGTCGTTCGACACCCGTAAGACCTCCGTTTATCTTCACAAACAGATATTAGTGTTGAAATCCGATGGCTCAGAAAGGCCTTCATTGACACCAATGTAATTTCCTCTCTCAAGACCCATAAAGGCACTAAAGACGTCGTTACAAAGCCCATCTCACTACAGTGGCTCTACAATCATTTTATGAAGCCACGAGAATAGTTTGTGTGCAAAGAACTAACTAACAACTTATATAGTGATGGGCCGAATTCAAAACAAAGATTTGAACCGTTATGAATCAGCGTATCGATTCATGATAGATACCGATGGACTTTTTAATGACAGGAATTGGTGTCAATGAAGGCGTTTCTGAGCCATCGGATATCTTCAGAAATATCTTGGTCTTACGGGTGTTGAACGGCATGAGGGAGAGGAATTAATGACAGAATTTTCATTTTTGGGTGAACTAAACCTTTAACATTGCCATATTCAATAACATGCTAAAACTATTCCACGAGTTTTCATGATTGAACTACAATTATGGGTTGACTTCATAGGCGTAATTTATGGGTGGGACGGGAGGGACATGTCCCCACCACTTTTTTTTAAAACATCTTGCTTCACGGATGAACCTAACTAATACAAACAAAACATCTCTGGTTAACTAGAAGAGTAGGCACTATCATTTTGTTCGTTTGTTAAATAAGAGGCGATCTGGCGCTCGTTGCTGCTGTTATCAGTGGTGCAGATTTCTCTCGCGGCTCATGCAGTCTTCACACAAACGAGCACTTTAATCGGCCGGGGACACACTGCAAGCGTGTCGTGAGCGTCTCGGCTGCGTGGCGTGTCCGTTTTTATTTCGGCTCCCATGTTAACCGGTTAGCGCTTGCATACTGCCTGCGTCAGCCGCGCGGCTCACGCGCGGTCCGAGCCGCGCGGAAAACGCGTGCATGCTTCAAATAGAAGAGACGCCTATTTTTCACGCGACACGCAAGCGTGTTGGAAGCGTTTCTAGGCAAAACAGCATAGGAAAAGATGTGTATATGCCATTTTGACACGAATACATATTAATAAATTACATTTTCATGTTAGAAACTCTTTAGGTTAACATAAATGCAGATATAGGCCTACTTGTAATAATAAAAAACAACATAATTATCGATTTTGAAATATTAAACCTGTCAATACAGAACGAAATATTCTGTAGCCTATTTTGCCGTCAATACCATATATATATGGTCAATAGGCTACTGCCGACGTTGTCTTTGCTGTATCAATAGGCAATATATTTATATTTAACATGAAGTATAGGGCTTCCCAGCAGCAGCGCCGCGTCAGACACGCTTCTGGTGTGCAAAGACAGAGAAAACGCCAGGCAGCCGCCCCGCGGCTGACACGCAGCAGAAACGCCACGCTTGCAGTGAGACTTTCTATTGGTTTCGGTCAGATCACGAAACAAAATGCACAAAAACTGTTCCTGCTCTTGATGTAGCCTGCTGATGATATTCGCTTTTGATGAGAGAAAAAATAGGCTACGAGGGCAGATTAGAAACGAGAACTTCTTACAAGTTTAACAGACTAGACCAGGGATTATAAGCAAAGTGTGCAAATCTATTTGCCTTTATTAACGTGAAAAATCTTGGCACAACGCTATATTGTGTTTAGATGCAATAATTAAACGAGATCTATATCAATAAATGAACTATTTAATTGATTTCCGGATATCTTAATACTAATTTTTCTGCAATTGTTATTTTACATATTTTATATCTGATATAAGATTGTATCAGCAATACTACCCCCATTAATACGCCATTTAGTGCATATCATATGCACACGAAAAACGCCCCTCATACGTCAAAATGAGCTTTGGCGTGCATATAGTACGCAGTTTTTCGCATGCATATGATACGCAATTTATGTCCCATCCACTTTTTAAAAAAAAGTTACGCCACTGGTTGACTTCCTGAAGAGTGTACACACTGTGGCTGAACATTGCTGTTTCCTTAGCACTAGTGGCATGACTGATTGATTACCACTGAAAATGAAGGACGACACACAGAGAGAATAATCAAACCTTAATTTAATAACAAGAAGTCACTCTATAAAAGCAGTCCTGCTGTTAAAATTATGATTAAACCACCTTTCATCCCCATACAATAAATAGATGCATGAATTGTATTATTATTGTCAATATTATTTAATTTATAATATAACATTTTATATGTTATATATAACAATTCATATAATATGAAAAACATAATATATGAATAATATAAATTATATATAATAATATATAATAGAATATATAATAGAATAAAATTTTGAAATTATATATAAATACATACGCAATACAAATATTTTTATGAAAACTAATATTTTTAAAGTAGTAATATATGGTAAGTAATATTAATATGCTTTATATGATATGTAATTAAATAAACTTAATGTTATAACCATTTAAATAACAATATTGCTTATTACATTTTTAAAAATGTAAATATGTAATAAGCAAAATATTCATATCAAAATATTCATATATACGTATTTAACATTTATATACAAATGTTTAATATAATTACATTAGATATTAACATTTACAATTATAATTACATAAATGTATATGGACATTTAAATATTATGACATCCATATATAAATATGTATAATTAAGAAGCAATAAATAGTAATTAAGACTGATAATAAACATTCATGTGCAATTATGTAACATTTATTTGAAAATAATATGACGACATTAATATAAATGCATTTAAATAAAATGTATATTACTTAAAATTACGTGAAATGTATAATACAATAATTAAATTAAAAAAATTATATAATTATATACAGATGAATTAAAGTGCTCTACTAAACTTCACATTTCAACATTTAAAGCTGACTTCCACTGTAAGTAAATAAATTGATAAAACGTCAAGTGTTTTGAACCCAGAACTTTCCTCTAAGAGCAGCAGGACCAGGGCTGATGTACACACACACACACACACACACACACACACACACACACACACACACAACAAAATGACTTTTTGTGTGAGAGATGGAGCAACCATTTCAGCTAAACAGGCAGTGCTGATAAACACACGTCTGTGTCCTGACCTCTTTCATTATCTCCATCTCTCTCTGTCTCACTTGTTTCTTTGGAAGTGGAAGTTCAGTGTCTAAATGCATCACCGTTTCAGAAAGTGAGATTAGAGCATCAGACTTCAAAGGATCCCAGTGTAATCCGCTGCCATTTTAGTAATTAAAAACCTGCTCCATGTTTTACATCTAGGTGAGTGTGTGTGTGTGTGTGTGTGTGTGTGTGTGCTTGTTTTTTTAATTAGATAAATTTGTATCATCATAATCCTTGGAAAGTTGGAAGATTTGAATCCACAAAAACTTCCCGAAATCCTCCTCAAAAAGTGCCAAAGAATGCTTCATGTTGGATTCTCAGTCTCATGTATAAATTTAGATCACAGCGAATAATAGCAACACAATAATCTATTAATAATCGAAAATATTCTATTTTTAATCATAATTGTTTTCAGTACTGAATAAAATAATGACATTTCTCCACAGTCCTGCCTCACTGACTCCTGCTGTGATTGGCTGGTGTATTAATGTGCTGATCTCTGATTGGCTCTTACCACGTCCTTACGGCTGAGCACTTCCAGGATGTTGTTCAAGAGTTCAACGCTGTTGCGCTTCTCGTCCTGCTGCCCATCCCCCACCACAGCCAACGCCTCGCTCAGCTCCCTGAGCATCATGGGTAACAAGATGTCACGGCAATCTGCAAATAACATCATAACAGAACACCTCAGTCTACTCATTCAATAAAATAGCAAAATAATTAAATTAAAATAACTTTTCATTTCCGAAAAAAAAAAAAAAATTAAGTAGTAATAAATTAAATACATTATTAAATATTCATTTAAAATATTAAAATAATAATATTATTTTTTTAAATTACATTATATATATATATACACACACACACACACAAACATACACTAATCAGGCATAACATAATGACCACTGACATGTGAAGTGAATAACACTGATTATCTCTTCATCTCAGCACCTGTTAGTGGGTGAGATATATTAGGCAGCAAGTGAACATTTTGTCCTCAAAATTGACGCGTTAGAAACAGGAAAAATGCTAGTTTGACAAGGGCCAAATTGTGATGGCTGGACGACTGGGTCAGAGCATCTCCAAAACTCCAGTCCTCGTGGGGTGTTCCCGGTCTGCAGTGGTCAGGATCTATCAAAAGTTCTCAGAGGAAGGAACAGTGGAGAACCGGCGTCAGGGTCATGGGCGGCCAAGGCTCATTGATGCACGTGGGGAGCGAAGGCTGGCCTGTGTGGTCCGATCAAACAGACGAGCTACTGGAGCTCAAATTGCTCAAGAAGTTAATGCTGGTTCTGATAGAAAGGTGTCAGAATACACAGAGCATCGCAGTTTGTTGTGTATGGGGCTGCAGAGCCGCAGACCAGTCAGGGTGCCCATGCTGACCCCGCCGAAAGCACATGAGCAGCCGAAGCAATGGAAGAAGGTGGCCTGGTCTAATCAATGACATTTTCTTTTACATCACATGGATGGCCGGTTGCGTGTGCGTCGCTTACCTGGGGAACACATGGCACCAGGATGCACTATGGGAAGAAGGCAAGCTGGTGGAGGCATGTGTGATGCTTTGGGCAATGTTCTGCTGGAAAAATTGGGTCCTGTCATCTATGTGAATGTCACTTTGACACGAACCACCTAGCAGTTGCAGACCATGTGCACCCTTTTATGGAAACTGTATTCCCTGGTGCATGTGGCTCTTTCAGCAGGATAATGCCCCAAAACAAAAAGGGTTCACAGCACACCTTCAGGGGTCTAGTGTAGTCCATGCCTCGATGGGTGAGGGCTGTTTTGGCAGCAAAAGGGGGACCAACACAATATTAGAGCCGCCACATGCTGATGGCGGCTCTGACATCGGCCATTCACAAACTTTAAAGTGCATCAATTCCAAGCCTCTTATTTAGGAGGGACTCTCAGAGCGAAAACAACAACGGCTGCACTGAAAAACATCCACCGTTCAAGCAGACTTTTAATGCAAGACAACAGGTTTTGTTCAGCCACTGGTCAATTTTGGCTTATTTTACTTCTACATCTCGTCTTCTTTCAGACTAGTGGAAAGAAAACATCAAAATGCACATTTAAGTTAGACTTTAACTATTTGCGTCTGTAGAGTTCAATGACAAAGCATAATCTTCACTTCACTTCATAAATAGCGATATATGTTCATGTGTGTGTGTGTGTGTGTATGTGTGTGTGTGTGTGTGTGTGTGTGTGTGTGTGTGTGTGTGTGTGTGTGTGTGTAAACCATAAAATTTTATGTCAAAAAATTATACATATGAATCAGAATGTACATATTGGTCATTTACATACTGAACTCTTAAATGTATAGAAACATAAATGCTAACAAAATGGTCATGACAAAATTGATAACTACAGTTATCTACAGTAATTATGAGTGAGTTTAATACACGATTGTTGGTGAGGTCTGTTTGACAGCTCTATAGATCCTGTCTGGATCCAAACCAGAGGTTTAAAAGTGAGTTCAATCTGCTGCACTTCATTACGGACTCTCACTCAAACATCTTTTCCTCTGCCTCTTAAACTCGCACATTAAAAGCTCATTTACACTTTGGCTTATGCCCAACTGATTATCAATGTTGATCAATCAGATTTTTGCTGAGAGAGCTATAGTCAAAGAGAAAGAGAGATCCAAGAAATCATGTGTGTGTATGTGTATACACTACAGTGTATGTGTGTGTGTCCCAAATCCTTGTCCTTGTAGTGACTTTCTTTGGTCCCAATGAGGAAAACAGCTTATAAATCATACTAAATGATGTTCTTTTAAAAAGTTAAATGTATTGGGGACACTTCATATTCAGCAATATTATTGACTTCAGCTGATCAATGACACCGTTTTCTTTGTAAAGCTGCTTTACAGCTGAATTAAACTGCTTCATGAATCATGAACTTTTGAAACATGAACTGTTTGCATCATTGAATCATTATTTTCCTGTTTATCACTAAAGCTGCTTTGAAACAAACTACTGTTTTAAGTGCTACAGAAATAAAGGTGACATATAAATGGTTCTTTATACTAATATTTTGCTATACTTTTTTATATATGTAAGTATGTAAGTACGTCTTCATTTATTTATTTGTTATTTATAATTGTATCCAAAAATATTACATATAACACCAGTCAGGTATCACATTATGACTACCTTCCTAATATTGTGTTGGTCTCTCCTTTGCTGTCAAAACAGCCCTGACCTGTCAAGAGATGGACTCCACTAGACCCCTGAAGGTGTGCTGTGGTATCTGGCACCAAGAGGTTAGCAGCAGACCCTTTAAGTCCTGTAAGTTGCGAGATCCACATGTATGGCAGGAACCAACGTTTCCCAGCAAAACATTTTGATTCATCCGACCAGGCCAGCTTCTTCCATTGCTCCAGGGTCCAGTTTTGATGCTCACGTGCCACTGTCGGTGCTTTCGGTGTTGGTCAGGGGTCAGCATGAGCACCCTGACTGGTCTGCGGCTCTGCAGCTGCATGCACTGTGTATTCTGACACCTTTCTATCAGAACCAGCATTAACTTCTTGAGCAATTTAAGCTCCAGTTGCTTGTCTGTTTGATCGGACCACACGGGCCAGCCTTCACTCCCCACATGCATCAGTGAGCCTTGGCCGTCCATGACCTTGTGGCCGGTTCTCCACTGTTCCTTCCTTGGAGCACTTTTGATAGATACTGACCACTGCAGACCGGGAACAGCCCACAAGAGCTGCAGTTTTGGAGATGCTCTGACCCAGTCGTCTACCATCACAATTTGGCCCTTGTCAAACTCACTCAAATCGTTACGCTTGCCCATTTTTCCTGCTTCTAACGCATCAAATTTGAGGACAAAATGTTCACTTGCTGCCTAATCACAGTTGTCTAGCCATCACAATTTGGCCCTTGTCAAACAATTTTATTAGTTTTTATTAAGATTAAAAAATATTAATGGTGGATTTAAAAAACGTGCTGTAAGAGATTTACAACTACGCAGGTCAAAGAGCCGTTTGCCATTGACCTGATCTTCCTACACAAACACTCTTCCTCTCAACACCATCTCTCTATCTCAGAGCTCAAAATGAGTCTCAGCGGGTGAGCTCTTCTTTAAAGCGAGCGTGATGCATCAAAAAAAGCAGATTACAGACTGAGCGGTGTACATCCCAGCAGTGAACGGGCAGTTTAACGTACGCTTACGGAATTGTTGCACCTTGAGTCTGGTAAATAAATGACAATCATAAAGTAGGCACTTATGCTAATTACTGAGGCGAACGGTAATTGGATTTGTCACACTTAATGTCCCTGTGAGATAAAGAGCGATGGCGAGCGGGACTCCTCGGAGAGAGAGATAAATGCTGCTGTGGATCCGTCCCTGAGGGAATATTGAGCGATCTGAGCTCATGAAGGGTTCACTGGTGTCGCTTTTTATAGTGTCCCCTTCCATCATCAATATCACCGCCAAGAACAACAGAAAAATGTGCCGTCGAGCACTTTCTCAAGGCCACACTGACCCTTTCATCTTTCTGGACTGAAGCAGGGCTCAGCGAGTCTGTTTATCACAGTTATGATCATAATTAACCATTAAAACATGAAAAACACACAGAGCTGTCACATTTAGCATCATGTATACATGCACACGTCACATCTAGAATGACCCGAGCACGCTACACATCAGGAGTTCACGCTCACAGTGTTCTCGGCCGAGCTGAAACGCTCTTACCTAACAGGAAAAAACACTTACTCAACACACTCTATATTACTGTGGACTGATCCTGGCCGAGAGCCACGCTAGTGGACAGCCAAAAGTGCTTCATGCATCACTTAGATGACTTTTACAAATAATGCATTTTGAAATTCAAGGAAGGTGGAAATGAAAAATGGTAAATGCTGCACATCTGCCAGTTACCTTTCTTCTAATACTCTATTGTTTTCTCTGTCTGTCTTAAACACACCAGTCTAATGCTATCTGTTTCCTGTGAGGGGTGAAAAGAGGATGATCTGTGATCAGGGTATGGTTGCACAAGCCGGTCATAAGTCCTTTCTCAAATTGGAACATAAAGCTCATGCAAGAGGCACAGTAACTACTAGCTAGTTTCTAACTAACTCTGTGCTTTGTTCTTAAGGCAGAACGTAGCTAGTAGGACACAAGTGATTCAATAGTCGCCTTCAAATATGTGAGCAGAAGTTGTGTCGAAATGCCATTAACTGCCTCACATAACTCATGGTAAAAAAATAAGAAATTTCGATTTGTTGATTATGACTGATTTTATTTGGCGTGCACAACACGGAGCGATGGGACAGATGCACACAGCGGCGTGCTGTTTTGGACGGGTTCATGTTGAAGAGCCACTGACAAAGTAATCTATACACACAATGTTTTCTTTCTTAAAATGTGCGCGAGTGTAAATGTAGGCATTATCATATACGTGCAAAGAGTCTGTCATGTAAAACAAGAGCTTATTGATGCAGTTCTGCCTGATATTTGATTCTGACCGTTACTTCTGATCGGAGGCTTATGTAAATATTTAGTTTATATGAGGATTTATGCTTCTTCAAGTGTAAGTTTAATGGTGTGATGCAAAAATATTTAGTAGTGCATAAGTTTTAACTTAGTGTAGACTGGGTAAACCCAGCCTGATCTGCCGGTGATTTGATTTCGCCCGGCAGCTCAGTCTGGAAACCTGTATATTCATTTCTACTGCTTCTGTTACACTTTTGACGAAAGCTGAACCTTATTCACCTGACGCGCTATTGGCGTGTTTAACAGGATGACAGATAGAGAAGAGATGGATCGATGCCCGTTGATCACGCCTCTTGTGGTCTGATTGGTTGAAGGACTATCCAAATGTGTCCAGAGTCATTTGAATAATGCTCGTTGATCACTCCTCTTGTGCAGTAGGAAATACAGAGCAGACTCCCCAGACCAGTGTTCAATCTTAAAATATTTAGTTTGGTCTGGTCAGACAAAACGTAGTGACCAAAACTAGGCTAAATTGTAACTTACACACAGCTGGTGCAACCGGCCCTGGGTTATCAGTTTACATATGCATATATGCTCTACCGAGCTTCAGCAGTGACCACGTGTGAATGGATGTTGGAGAAAGGTCTCGGATTATAAACCTTCATTCATTACTCACATCAGTATGATGGCATATGACAAAAAAAAAAATATATAAAAGTGCTAAATAATAATAAATGTGCAAAAGGGTAAATTATATATATATATATATATATATATATATATATATATATATATATATATATATATATATGTATGTATGTATGTATGTATGTATGTATGTATGTATGTATGTATGTATGTATGTATGTATGTATGTATGTATGTATGTATGTATGTATGTATGTATGTATGTATGTATGTATGTATGTATGTATATATATATATATATATATATATATATATATATATATGTATGTATGTATGTATGTATGTATGTATGTATGTATATATATATATATATATATATATATATATATATATATATATATATATATATATATATATATATATATATATATATATATATATTTATATATATATATAAAGAGCAAAAAGATAAAATAAAAGGATTAGATACATAATTAAAGAAATAAATTGAATGAATGAATGAAAGTTACACTGTTTCCTAACTGTAAGAATTAAAGTATTTTAAAAATGTAAATAAAATAAAAAAAGAGTAAAAGGATTAAATACATAAAAAGTCATACTGTGTCTCTCAACAAATAAAATATAAAAAAATATAAAACTATAAAAATAAAATAAAATAAAAAGAGCAAAAGGATAAAATATGCTAATAAAATAAAAAAGGATTAAATACATTAATAAGTAAATTAATTAATTAATGAATTAATAAAAGCATGAAAAAGGTCACATTGTCTCCTAACAAAAAATACAAATAATAAATAACCATCATGATAAAATGCAATCAATAAAAATTAAATAAAATGTGTACATAATTAAATAAGCATAAAAACACTCTACCAACAATAAAAATATAGATAGATAAGACAGACAGACAGACAGACAGACAGAGAGAGAGAGAGAGAGAGAGAGAGAGAGAGAGAGAGAGAGAGAGAGAGAGAGAGAGAGAGAGAGAGAGATAGATAGATAGATAGATAGATAGATAGATAGATAGATAGATAGATAGATAGATAGATAGATAGATAGATAGATAGATAGATAGATAGATAGATAGATAGATAGATAGATAGATAGATAGATAGATAGATAGATAGATAGATAGATAGATAGATAGATAGATAGATAGATCCGATTCTTTCTAGCAGGTGTAAACGGGGTCTCAACTAGGACTGAAGTGAAGACTAGGTCACAGCCCTGCTCTACTGTTCGTGAAGTATTTAAAAACTAATCTAATCTCAGTAATGTGTCTCATGTCCTTCGACAAATCTTGACAACTGCTCCCTTAAGAATCATAACTCGACCCTTTTCTCTTCGCCAAGAAACCTTCGTTCATTTTCATCTGTCGTTCTATCCTGAGAGTTCACAATAAACTATTTCACATGGTAATAAGATTCCATTTCAATTACCCAGCTGGCCTAAACCAGACGGACCCACCATACCGTGCCAGAGAGAACAGAGTGTGTGTGTGTGTGTGTGTGTGTGTGTGTGTGTGTGTGTGTGTGTGTGTGTGTGTGTGTGTGTGTGTGTGTGTGTGTGTGTGTGTGTGTGTGTGTCTATAATGACATCGACATTGAAGATTGAAATCAGAATGAGCTTTAACTTTGGCTCTTCATGCAGCACTTGAAGGTCTAATTCAATCCGCTTTCTATTACCAAGATTTTAGATGTTCGTGCACAATAATACTCAACATGTTTCGTCACGCTGTTAATATATATATTTCTCCTTGATGAAATGTGTTGAGCTTCAAATTCACCTGTAATACTCTCCTACAGGGCGGAACAAGAGCGCAGCTGTAAATTGGATCCTCGGGCTGTCTAAAATGTTGTTAACATGCTGATGGCGGCTCTGACACCGGCCATTCACAAACTTTAAAGTGCATCAATTCCAAGCCTCTTATTTAGGAGGGACTCTCAGAGCGAAAACAACAACGGCTGCACTGAAAAACATCCACCGTTCAAGCAGACTTTTAATGCAAGACAACAGGTTTTTTTCAGCCACTGGTCAATTTTGGCTTATTTTACTTCTACATCTCGTCTTCTTTCAGACTAGTGGAAAGAAAACATCAAAATGCACATTTAAGTTAGACTTTAACTATTTGCGTCGTCTGTAGAGTTCAATGACAAAGCATAATCTTCACTTCAGCATCTCATACATACACAAAACTTTACCGTTTTATTCTGGAGGTTTTTACAGAGGGTTTGCTCATATGAATATGATTCATCTGATTTATTTATCACTGTTAAAGGGGAGGTTGATTGCCCATTTTTACAAGATGTAAAATAAGTCTCTGAAGTCCCCATGAGATGTTGTATGAGTGTGTGATGTTTTAGCTTAAAATACCCCACAGATCAGTTTTTATACACAAGATTCTGTATTCTTTCAAGCAGACGTATTTATTTGTATAAATTAAATGCTCAACATAGCAATTAAACGTCTAAAAGTATTTTCATTTGTACGTTCTGAAAGAAGCACCTTTCCTTTGTCCATGAAAAATGCAGTTTTTCTCTGCTGGCTTCTTGACTGGTGCGTCCCCTCAGCACAAATCTGTTATCGTTTTAAAGCGCAGTATTTAAACGTTATGAATATTCATAGTGAATTCTCGATGGTATATGTCTGAACCAGTTAAATATGATTTTCAAACTCATGCTGTAAACAAACTCTCACTCGCACTAACTGACAGATCTGAAGCACTCACACAAAGACGCCTCAGACAGCGTACGATCCCAATATACACCAAATCACAGTATTTCAAAATATCTGTCATGGCGAGTATTCATGCAAACATTATTCTTTTTGTCTTAAAGGTCCACTGAAATCCAAATTTAAGTTGTTTAGCTTTTAGTATGACTGTGTTAGCCTTAAAGTTATGAATAAGCTGGTATGTTCCAAAACTATGACAAAATGTGCATTTAGGAGATATAAGCATTTGAAATTTACAGTCTCCCACTTCCGTTAAAACGAATCTCAGATTTTGGTGACATCATCGCAGACTTCACTTTCTCGTCAAATCTTCTGTCCAATCAAAATGCTCTCTAGAATCTAAAGCCCGCCCCCTACACTGCCGAAGATAAGGCTGAAATCGGTCAGTTGTTAACACACATTTACTAATTTCTACATGGTGAAAGGCACATAGCACACTATATATGTGATGGGAAATGATTCAGTGTAAATATGCTTTCATTTGAGGCGAATGAAGTCTGTTTTCACGTTAGTTTCATGCACCGCAGCAGCGCACACACCCCTATGGCTCTGGTCTACATTTAGACTACAGACACGAGAGGGCAGCGCGGATCATATGTGCGAGTCCGCGCAGACAACAAACATATCGACCCATTTGAGTTCTGCACAGAATGCTGCATTTCAAAGCGATATGGCGGAGATTATGATGGTAAACAGTGTTAGAGGAAACTGGCTTTACCAAAAAGAGAAAAGTCCGCTCTTGCGCTCTAGTCAAACTGTATATTAACAAAATGCTATTGGCTGTTTCAAAAAAGGGGAGGAGCTGCTAACAGCTGAAGCCGTTTCAGGGGAAATTACGTCAACACATTGAATAATGCTGCGCGTTTCAAAGCACTTCAGTGGGCCTTTAAGTGAATGTTTGGAACAGTTAAGGAAAAACATCTAATATAATGTGTAACATCATATTAGATCCGTGCATTACAGTAGATCTATATGTTGGCTATCTGTTACATTAATTTTAATCAAACAATTGTGGTATCATGGGGAAAAAAAAGTTTAATATACATTTTTCCAATAGATATTGACTTGGTGTTCCTCAAATTTTGTGTTATTATCTGGGATTTTAAGGTACCATTAAGGTACGATTCCAACAAATCATACATCATTTTCAAGGTTAAATAACAGTAACTTGAGCTCATTGCTACTCATTTTGCCAAATTAAAAGCTATACGATATAATCCACTGTGTTTACGTAAATAACTGTCAAAAACCCTTCAAGTGCGAAACGATGTGAAACAGCTCAATTTATAAATAATAAATAGATCCCCCAAACCTCCCTCTGTAAGAAACTAATTCTAATATGTCAACAAAACAGGAATTTTGACCCTGGTTTTATCTCCGATATCTGTTCTGAAAAAGCATGTAAATTAGTGCATATTTAATTAGATAATACAGCACACACATTTTAAACAGTTACTGTGATTAATCAACTAGGAGACCATGGTGATATATATTATTTAAAATGTTTACACTCGTGTAATCTGGATGTTTATGTCTTTACTGTGAAGTTTGGTGGGATTTTGTTTTTGGGTCATTTAAATGTGTCTGCAGTAACTTTTCTGATGTATTTTATGCATTAATCATTGTACTTCTAAGCAGCAAACAAATCTTACAGGTTTTAAAGCTTTTTAGACCAGAATATTATCTCAAACACCTAGCAACCACATAATGCCCTGGCAACCATCCTAGCAAATTCTCCAGCATCATGTCGGTGAATTCGGCACAAACAAGCACCACTGAGTCACAAAATATAAACATCTAGTTGGCAAATGCGGTAAAATCAGGTCCAGTTTCACTGCCAGTGGAATTACTTGTTTTGCTTAATAATCCTGGACCTGGCCTGTAGACCCGTTCGCAATTTGGTGTTGGGGGAATTTCTCATTTGAACTGAGTTAGTGGGTCCCTAGACATGAAAAATCACAGAGGTGCTCGTCCGCCATAGTGCCACGAATGACGTAGTGGTCCAATCAAATATGGCCGCCATCGGATGACGATGAAAATCCAACATATTTGTTTCTGAATGTTTATACACATGTAATACCTCTATTTTGACTAATTATGGTATGTGGAATTCATTTCTGCTATTGATATGACCATATTGGGTGATTTTGACCTTAAAGGGGGGGTGAAACACTCAGTTTCAGTCAATCTCATGTCAGTCTTGAGTACCTATAGAGTAGTATTGCATCCTTCATATCTCCGAAAAGTCTTTAGTTTTATTATATTTATAAAAGAAATATGGGCTGTACAGAGTCTTTCCGGAAAAGATCGAGCGTCTGGAGGCGTATCGAGTGGGCGGAGCTAAAGAAAGACGAGAGCGGACGAAGCAGTGACGTCCTCAAGCGTGGAGAAACCCATGGCTATCTCAGCTAATACAGATAATGATCCAGAATCAAATCTGAGGCTGAAATAAATTGAACAGGAGAAAAATTAACAGCAGGATTTGTGTGTGTTTACTCGCAGTTTGATTCGGTTTATGGACTATTGTATGCGACTAAACCTTAGCAGTAGCAAGCAAAACGGTTTTGCACGTCATACTAGTCTAACTTTATACATAGAACAACAATGGAGTAACGTTAGCGCATTTGAATGACGAAGCACGTGATCGTGTCGTTTACTGATGTTTACTCACGCGACGATAGCCGACAGCATAGACATTTGAAGCAGTTTTACTCACCGGCTGCTTCCAAAGCAGGACCGAACCTTTATCGCTGGGACCGGTCCGTCAAAAACACACTTCTTTGGTATGATTTGGTGAAGTCCTGACAGCAGTGACCGTGGAGATCCACTTTGAGACGCGACTGAAGCGATGTTGTGAAGCTTCCCGTCATTTCTGCGTTCAAATCGGTTCAAATGCAGTGCTGCCTTCCCGGAATGCTGTGCTGAAGCGTTGAAGTTGCTTGATGTCACCCATAGGAATAAAGTGGAGCGCGGCGTGGAGTGTTTATGGGCGTGCATTTCCTCTCTCGCTCTAGTCACACGCGCGCTCACCCTACCGGGAGAAGAGCCCGTACGGCCCATACAAGGACCTTCCGCTCTATCGACATCAAGCCGAGCCATACCCGAAAAAAAACTCTCTGAAACTTGTGAGAAACCGGAAGGAGTATTTTTAACACAGAAATACTCCATCAAACGTCCAACATTAGTTTTTGAAACTTTGTCTATGTTTAGGATGGGAATCCAAGTCTTTAACAGTGTAAAAAGCTCAGTATGCATGAAACAGCATCCCCCCCCCCCCCACAAAATGGCATGGTCATAGTCATTTTCCTATTTTGAAGAATCTCAAAAGACATGTCCATGCGAACTAACTAAATTTATAGTCTGCCCTTATACTGTGTATTGTGTATACAATACTAGACAGAGTTCACAAAAAATAAGAGGACAAGATTTAACTTTTCTTGTATTTTACCAGGAGTATCAAAAGATACTTCTCACTTCATCTCACTATTGAGCATCGCACCAATTGATCAACAGTGAGCATGCTATCATCTTGATGCGTCACTGACAAAGACAGTGGTTAAAGGACATATTCTGACTGGAGATGACTGTATGAGCAACATGGGGACTAAACATGCTGCTATGGCTTCTGACCCAGTGCAATACTTAGCCAACTTTGAAGAGGCAGACACCTTGACAGAGGTAAAGCTAAGACAGCTAATGCAGCTAAGACATTTGATGATTTCAGGATAGAAATCTACACCAGAGGAAGTTCTGGAATTGATGCTCTCCCCTCCACAAGTAGTGGGATCAGAGGCCACATCCAACGAGGGGCTTTTCTGGTTCATACGACATGCCACTTGCTTGCAACTTTGGCACACCCCTGCCATGAAAATGTCTGAAGCCCATACCACCAAGTCTGCTCACAGTAAAGCCCCTTTCACACTGCGATTTCGGCAAATACACGGATAATGCGACCCGGCATTTGTTCCCGGGCCGCTAGATTTGGCCCATTCACACTGCCAGCGAAATGCCGTAATATGTGCGCTTTCACACACAACGCTTAACGGTCCCGGGTCGAGTTGACACGTGACATCCTGATGTGACGTATAATGGCGAGCGATCTCAGCTTCAGCGCGGATAGTAAGGAGCTCCGTGGTCTCGACTTGTGTCCAGTTTGCACACATTTCTGCTTGTTTAATTTTAGTTTCTTTTGTATACGAACACTCTCTGCGTTTAAAACACCAACGAGCTCTTCTGGCACTGCAGGGTTGTGTTATTGAAAAAACAAGCTCTAGGAGTCGCACGATAACTACGTACACGTTGCGGCATTAGTTTCGGCTTTTGTTCACACAGCGCACGTCCCGGGTCGAATACCGCAATATTACTAGGTCCCCGACCCGGGTCGAATTCGATAATCAATCCCGGGACGTGGTTGCTTTCACACAGAAGGCGACCCGGCATTGTTCCGGGAATATTGCGGGTCCGACGTGCAGTGTGAAAGGGGCTTAAGTAAGTGTGCAGGCAAGTGTGACAATCGCCGATGTGGCTTTTGTGCTGCTGAAGTTCATGCACCATATTCTGCCATGGAAAAATCATCCTGTAAAAACCCATCCCACTAACATGCATGAACACATACAGTACACTTTGAGAGAAATCAGACTATATGGTGCACTTTTAGTTCATTTGATATGATGTAATTTGTATCAGTTTTATTGCTTCTTTAGCTTAGAAATCTAGACACACCCTAGCGGCAGGAAAGCTAATTTGCAGCCAGGGTAGTCTAGCAACTCTTCGTTGAATTGTGAGCTGTAAAAAACAAACTCTGGTCAGGCCAATCAAATTGTGTATAGAGTCGGTGGGCGGGCTTAATATAATGACAGCAGAGTTGCGGAGGTTCCGCGTGCTACTTGTAAACAAAGAAGCTGGCAAACAGCGTTCTTTCAAATTGGCTTTGGCCGCGACTCTGGAAGACTCAGAGTTAAGCTTTTCTTTCAGAAAAGAACGGTACTGAAATCATTCTTAAGAAGGGAAGATGTGTTCGGAGTTTTGCCGACCGGATACAGCGAAAGTTTAATCTATCAACTAGTCACCTTCTTCTAGTTCACCTTCTTTGTTGCTCTGGTTGGTTGTAGCGCTATCCTATCGCGTGCAGAGTGAATTTGAAAGACAACCGTTTATCCCGCCTCTCAGATTGAGCCCTGCCAATGGGAAGTTCCCAGGCCCTACATCTTGTCAGGCTATTACTACATAGTTTTATTTGCACCCAATTGTTTATCATTGTACTAACACCCAATTAAACTAAAACTTCAAAGAGGATGTTTATAATTGTTACATTTCTTCTCTTCATGTCTTGTTATAATTAAAACAAATAATTGAAGGAAACAATAATAAGTGACTATAAAGAAAAAATATTTTTTAATAAAAAAATATGTTGACCTTGATATTTCAATGACAAGATGATCCTTAATGTTAAAAAAATATTAGCAATGAATGTTAAATGTCAGATTTAGTAGAATTAAACTTATTGCATCTGGCTTTTATTCCTAATAATGGCCAAGTTATGGCCAAGGTCTTCTGAATAGGAAAATTACCTTGACCATGCCTGTTAAAGGTTAAAATTCAACCATTATGGTCATAACAATATCAGAAATTAATTCCACATACAATAGGAAGTCTAAATGGAGGTATTACATGTGTATATACATTCAGAAACATAGAAGTTGGATTTTCATCATCATCCATCGGCGGCCATATTTGATTTGACCACTACGTCATTCGTGGCACTATGGCGGACGAGCACCTCTGTGATTTTTCATGTCTAGGGACCCACTAACTCAGTTCAAATGAGAAATTCCCCCAACACCAAATTGCGAACGGGTCTACAGGACAGGTACTGGATTATAAGCTGAAAAGTTTTAGCTGAAGGATATTAAAGCCCCTTAAAGTCTCAATTTTCAATATTGATTCCAATAAATATATCCATTTAAATCCTCTGTCTGAGAGCCCAGTTGAAATCAGTGACAAATTCTGCCCACAGATCGAGTGCAACACTTCCAACAACAGATGGTGACATGGAAAAAACAAGGGGAGGAACCTAAATGAATGATACAAAATTAACAAATAAGAGTGAAATGTCTTTTCTCTGTTGTAATGCTTTTAAACCCAGCAGGATAAATAGTCAGAAAAGCCCTCGGCAAACCGTAACCATAACAACAGTCACATTAAGGCCTGAGTGGAAATAACTTTAATTCACTTTCACTGCATTTGAATTAGTCAGATGGGATGAGTGTGTGTGTGTGTGTGTGTGTGTGTGTGTCGCACTTCATCATTTTAATGGATCAGCCAAGAGAGAGTGAATAATGGCAAATTTGTGTATTACTGAGTGTGTGTGTGTGTGTGTGTGTGTGTGTGTGTGTGTGTGTGTGTGTGTGTGTGTGTGTGTGTGTGTGTGTGTGTGTGTGTGTGTGTGTGTGTGTGTGTGTGTGTTTAATTTCTATATTATTCTAGTTATGTAATGTACATTCTTATTGTGTTCATCAAGCCTAGAAATCAATTCATTATTAGGGTCACAAACTCAGACCAGCTTCAAAACGTGTACAGACACCTGGATAGGATACAGGTGAAGACCTAAAGAAGTGCTTGAAACTAATTCATATGCATGAATAAATCCACACACACACACACACAAATCCATACACACACATTCAGATGCACATACCCGCACATATAAACAGACACACATGCAAAAATGCCAACACGCGCGCGCACACACACCTCATACATGCAGAAGTTCCTGCACACGCACAAATACACACGTACGTACACACAAATACATATGCATAAATATTGCGCACACATACATACATAAACAAACAAACACACACGTATGCACACATATCCACACATTCTGTACAAAAACACACATGTACATAGTACACATACACACAAATATGCACACACATACTCACACACAGCAAAATTTAAATTCAAGAAAAAACATCTAAATATTAATAATATGCTAACCGTATATAAATAATACTACAATAACAGACACACACACGGGGGGAAAAAGAAAAATAAAGTAGTGAGCTGCAGCGGTTCATCGCTCTGATGGGTTTCAATTCACAAAGAAGAAAGTAAAGATCAAACAATAACTAGGACTGATGGGTGGATAAATAGAGCTTATTATCTCACACGACTGTGTGCATATTATATTAGATTGTATTAAAAAATTATAACTTTTCATGTGCACAGAATAGTGTAATAAAATGTCAGACATTTAGATAAAGTTCTGAGTGAAACTCTTTCATTAAAACTGATCTCAATCTTTGGCTTTTATGCATGGCGATTGTGTCTGTATGCATCTGACATCCGTGCGGTCCAGGACTGCTGATCTGAGATCAGATAGGGTTTGTGTGTTTGTTCTGATCTCAGAGAATCAAACTGCTCTCACTTCAGCAGATGCTTCTTCAAAACCAGCCGATTTGAAATCTCTTTGACGACGCGAGTTAAAAGAATGCGGCAGATCCGTGGGCAGATGAGAGATTCTGGGTAATTCATTCGCTCGTTCTTTCTTTTAACGATTCAATAATTTCCGTCTGTCAGGTTTCCGAGCGGAATAATTTGAGCTAGCTGCTCTCATATTATTATTCATGAATCCAATTTCACCTCAAGTGGAAATTAAATGTGTCAAATGTAGATCCACATTTCAGTGTGTCTGTGCGTGTTTTCTGTTCAAAAGGCCTAAAGATGCTCATCATCATAATTATCATGACTGAGTCATGAGATGTTTGACATATATGTATTTAAAGGGGTACTTCACCACTGGCTTTAATAAACTCTACTATGCAGTGAGAGGCAAATTTGTTTTTAAATCAGTGCTACTTGACTAGAGAAAACAGCGGGAAAGCCTGATCCCTTCCCATTTGCCAAATATGAAAACTTCAACACTCATAATGCACTGGGCATGTTGCCGTTCGAGGCCACTCCCTCCAGTCTGCTATCGATATGCTTGACCAGTCAAATACCGCCTTGCTTTAGTATGAAATACAACTTAAAAAAGGGAATTAAAAATCCTTAAAGGGGTACTTCAGCGCTGGGAAGATGAATCTGTATTTAAACTGGGTCACCAATGTAGTAGAAATGTGAAATTATTTTTTAATTTGGTACCTTTTAGACTGAGAAAAGACAAAAAAATTATTTTTGTCTCATGGGGATGAAAGACTACAATTCCCAGAATGCTTCGCTGCCCTGTGAGGCCATTCCCAAAGCCACCAACTTGATTACAGTGACTGAGTTAGAGAAGACACTACAATTAAAAACTGAACGTGTCTGTTCAATATAATGAGCGAGTCGCCGCGTGAGGATCACAGCACTGAGCACTGACTGCAGGAGTGAGAGAAATGAGCTGATGAGGTCTCGTGATGAGAGCTGAGGTAATCGCGACTACACTCGCGGCATACATTCACAACGCGAGTTCAGTCTGGCACGCGTTTCAGTTCATGCCTTTACAAGCTTAACTTTCATAGAAATTAATTTGAGAAGTCAGAAGACGCACATTGCTCACCATAGCTCCGTTTAAATTACTGAGTGTAGTTGCAAGCTGAGCGTAATCTCCCATCCCCCATGCGCAGAGTCAAAACATGCAGAAATGGCTCCCTCTGCTGGCTGTAGTCTTTAGCCTTTGGGCAAACATTCCTCCTATGATGAAAATATTGTCAATTTGCATCATAGGAGGAATTTTTCCAGAAATAAAATGCATAAATCTCTTGTCTCAGGGGGATATGAGGGGGGAAAGCACAATCATTTGAATATACTCCAGGGTTTCTACTGATACACAGCCATATGCTAATCGCTGAAGTAACCCTTTAAGGTCAGGAATCGGATACATGTTGGAGGAGTCTGGGTTTGGCGGTTGCCAGGAGAGCGGTACTTGCCTGACTGCATTGTGCCAAGTGTAAAGTTTGGTGGAGGGAGATTATGGTGTGGGATAGGGCAGGGCGATATCTCGATATTTAAAATATATTTTTTAAACTCGATATGGATTTGGACTCTGATTCCGCCACTCTTTATTTGTTTGCCTTCTCTGTGTTGTGCTCACGTGCCTCCGGCCTCGTTGCTTTTGTTCCCCCTCCCCTCGCGTGTTGTCTCATTGAACACAGCGGAGTTCGCAACCAGGTGAGGATTAGTTATCATGTTGACTAGCGTGTGTGTTGTTCAAGACTCAGTTTAGAGACCACGTTTTTCCTTCTAACACAACTGCTTGCTAAAATTCATAAAGAAATATTAATGTTCATCATAGTTCAAATCACAAGTTTCACCCACAGTCAGGTGATTGACACTATTGGTGCGAGACGCGGTCACAATCATGTCAGTTTATGATTTGTGTCTAACTGATTGCATGGTTTTAGGTTAAAATGTCAAAATGATCGCATATCATTTGAAAACATTTAAAAATGATTGCAATATCATTACTATTATTATTTTGTCAGCTTTATCACGGGATTATGATGAATAGGTCTATTCATGTTTTAACCAAGAGGGAAATACGAGACATCCCGGGTGTCCTATGAGACACAGTGCTCTTCTGTAAGTTGTGCTGTAGCCTAAGCCTATCATATAGCCTACCTTCTGACGTTCATATTTCGTTCTGTAACTGGAAAAGAAGTGAATATCGGCTCATGTGTACATGATCCACATGATGAGGCGCTCAGTCAAGCTTTAGTAAAGAGAGCGACATCTACTGTTTGAATTTTGATACAAATTTAACAGGAAGTGGTGTTATGACAAAATCAGTTTATTTATATCTCAGTCATGCCCCCATCTTTCTGCAAAATGCTTACTGTTTACTTTAAGTGTAAAAAAGATTTGCTTTGATTCATCTTTTGGAAGCATGAAATGAACAGTGTTGCCACAGTTACTTTGAAAAAGTAATCTGATTACTGATTACTGATTACTCCTTTAAAAAGTAACTTAGTTACTTTACAGATTACTTGATTTTAAAAGTAACTAAGTTAGATTACAAGTTACTTTATTAGTTACATTCAGCAGTTGCCGACAACACCGCTGCCGCCTCAAAATAGAAATGACAACCGTTTTTGGCAACAGCAACACACTTTATTGTATTTATGCCCGAGACTGACGGTCCCGACTTTTTTACGCCCCCTTTTTTAGGCTTCTCCTTCGTTTTATATTTATTTTAATAATTAAAATGAACAATGAGATGTGCTGGTGGAAACAACATGAGACCATGATAGCTTACGCCACTGTCAAGATATGGCTCGCGCAGGGTTAAAGAGTCCGTTTCTTCAGAGCAGCTGCTAGAGTTATGGCCTTTTTACAACTGGTTCCTTCATTCGTTTTCTCTGACCAGGTATCTATCGGATTGCTAAATGACCAGGAGTAACGTTAGGCCTAAATGCCTTCCGAGAGTCTTTCCAGACGTATTTAATTCCGATCACTCAAACAAACCAATTCAGAAGGTGCATGAAAGCATTTCAAACTAAACCGGACAAATGTAAATATATCTGGTTGTTTAAACCACATGTGTAAATTTTACTCCTGGCAAATAATTAAAAAATAAATGTGTGAGAGCGTGTTATGTTGTAGTCAGATAGATATGACGGTGCTACTGCAACATCGCTGCAGATGAGTAAAGCAAGCCAACGCATATGGCCGTAAATGAAACTTTAAAATAAGTCACACAAAACACAATCATCTTCAATATAAAATAATGAGACTAATGGTCTTACCAGTGCTTAGGTCGCTCTCTCTCTCATATTGCGATCATTGAATTTAAAATGAGCTGCTGAATAAAATGCTGGAATCTTTTGCTTTGATGTGAACTCCGTTAAATGAGCATATACCGCGGGAATTGAAGATCGGATTTATATTAATTTTGCTGAAGTGTAAGGTAGGCTATAAGACAACCTGCCTGTACTTTTTTTGTTTGTTTGTTTAGATTGTGTAGCCCGTTTCGGGTTTTTTGAGCACCGTTGCGAGCATGTTGTGAGCAGTAGGCTAATCTATCAGCTGCCTCAGCTCGTCAGAAATGCCTTTGTGGTGGTATAATAACTAGCCTACTTTGTTTTTAATGTCAAAGTAGTTATATTTCGTTTCGTTTATTTTTTAAGTTCATTTAGAAAAATGTTTGGAGCAATTTTTGTTTGTTAAATTAAAGTTTTAATTTTTTTATGTGACCCAGTGAGTTAACCGCATGTTTAATAGCCTAGTCTCTCAAACCAACTCTTGAATTGTCTTGCCTATATAAACTTTAATTTAACAAACAAAATAAGGATAATAAAAAACGAAACGAAAAATAACTACTTTGACATTAAAAACAAAACTGAACTATTTTAATGGCTGCAACAGTGTAAAAAATAAAATAAATAAATAAAAAACACAGCTCCAGCCCTCGGGCTGAGAACTTTGATAAGCTGTCGGTTTTTACAAAGGAAAATGACTAAAATAGTAACTCACAGTGACTTGGATAAGTAACTTTAATCTGATTACTGGTTTGGAAATAGTAACGCGTTAGATTACTCGTTACTGGAAAAAAGTAGTCAGATTAGAGTAACGCGTTACTATGTAACGCGTTACTGGCATCACTGGAAATGAATGAAAAGAAGGATATATGTATTATTTATTTATTTTTACAGTTAAATTATTATTATTTATGTAATATGGGAGTTTTTTTTTTTTAAATGTCGCAAAAGCACTTTGTTCCTACATGAACTGACTACCTCTTTGCACGTCAATAAAAAAAAAGAATTTGTGGTATTTGGCATATTTGTTTTTGCTGTAGTTTTTAGGGGGTTATTTTTCCTGTAAAGATAGAGAGATATATATCGTATATCGAGATATAGCAAAATATATCGAGATATATTTTTTTGCTCCATATCGCCCAGCCAAAGTGTGGGATTGTTTTTCAGGGGTTGGGCTTCAGCATACCAAGACATTTTGGACAATTTCATGCTCCCGACTTAGTGGGAACAGTTTGGGTATGGCCGCTTCCTGCTCCAGCATGACTGCGCTCCAGTGCACAAAGCGTTGGTCCATAAACACATGGATGAGTGTGTTTGGTGTGGAGGAACTTGACTGTCCTGCACAAAGTCCTGACCTCGACCCGACAGAACACCTTTGGGATGAATTAGAGCGGAGACTGTGAGACTATTATTTTGCACTTTTTACTTACACAGTGTGCTTTTTTTATACTTTCATTTATATTGTTTATATTTTTGTTATTTGTGTTTTATTATACGAGTTAGAATTATTTTATTTTAAATGTCACTTTGCAAATGGAGATTCAGCCATCGTCATCTGCTCACT
The DNA here is from genome assembly GCF_024679245.1 of Pseudorasbora parva. Lineage (NCBI taxonomy): Eukaryota > Metazoa > Chordata > Actinopteri > Cypriniformes > Gobionidae > Pseudorasbora > Pseudorasbora parva. Next base: position 7,758,055 of record NC_090182.1, on the reverse strand, counting down.
GCCACCTGTCGCTGTTCCCATCAGGCCTTGTTTCTCCTCCAGGTGAGGCTAATACAGTAGAGGTAATTATACAGCATATAAATGTCTCATTCCTCTCGTGCTCATTTCAGAGTGACATTTCACAAAATAGGGCCTCATTTTCCAGCGGCCGGCCGGATAAATTTCAATTAAAATGCCTGTCAGGGCGGCTTACGGGAACACGGTAATTCAAAAATAAATAAAATGACACACGAATATATGAATAAGTAAACAGCTTGCCGCATCATGCAGGACAAAAGAGGAATCCTCGCATTGTGATATCAAGCAGCCCTGGACCAATCAGTAGAGGTGAAGGAGCAACACTCATGAATGTTTATGAGTAACGCACCGGACACATATGGAAGGAGCGACTTATGATTGTGCTCGTAAAATGCACAAATTTATTTCTGAAACCTGATGTCTCATGCAAACTAAGAGGATGTTGACTCCAATGTGAGAAATGTCATTCGTGTAGAGATCGTATCTGATTTCATGGCAAACTGATCAAAAACAGATCAATACTGCCTAGTGTTGGTTTCTAAAATGCTGTTGTATTTCACACTAGACCTGCAAGTAAAGTATCTCTAAAACTCAGGCCTCAAGACAAAATGTCACAGGCAATCACGTCTGTCAGAATATCTAATAAGATTAACCATTTAAAAAAATAGTGCACATGAAATGCAAGAACTCGTCAGGTCCAATAATACACACTTCACCATGTACTGTATGTGAGTGTGTGTCTATCACTAGTGGTCAACAATCCATCATGACTCTCATGAGCAAAATCATCAGAGTCTTTAGTAAAACACACACACACACAAACACATTCATCATCTGTCTGCATCTCATTGAAGTTAAAGAGCATGCATGCACACACACACACACACACACCATTCATCACTTTATAGCATCTAGTTAACAGGCCGTTTGGCAGGAGCAGGCCAGAGGCTATCATATAAACCTAGCGAAAGAAAGAGTGGAGGAAAAGACTGTGGGGAAGGGGAAGGGGAAGGGGAAGGGAAGGGAAGGGAAGGGAAGGGAAGGGAAGGGAAGGGAAGGGAAGGGAAGGGAAGGGAAGGGAAGGGAAGGGAAGGGAAGGGAAGGGAAGGGAAGGGAAGGGAAGGGAAGGGAAGGGAAGGGAAGGGAAGGGAAGGGAAGGGAAGGGAAGGGAAGGGGGAAGGGGGAAGGGGGAAGGGGGAAGGGGGAAGGGGGAAGGGGGAAGGGGGAAGGGGGAAGGGGGAAGGGGAAGGGGAAGGGGAAGGGGAAGGGGAAGGGGAAGGGGAAGGGGAAGGGGAAGGGAAGGGAAGGGAAGGGAAGGGAAGGGAAGGGAAGGGAAGGGAAGGGAAGGGAAGGGAAGGGAAGGGAAGGGAAGGGAAGGGAAGGGAAGGGAAGGGAAGGGAAGGGAAGGGAAGGGAAGGGAAGGGAAGGGAAGGGAAGGGAAGGGAAGGGAAGGGAAGGGAAGGGAAGGGAAGGGAAGGGAAGGGAAGGGAAGGGAACTTGCATATAACTATAGGACCCTAAAAATAGTACAAAATATTAAATATGGCTTTTTGCACAAAAAAAGATTCAACACTTAATTTGAATGTGTTCGTTCACTGAATGCAAAATTACACAATCACCCAATGAATTCACTAAAGCAACCATTGATTTATCATTCAGCAAAGTTTCAATTAGTGAGAAAAAATGTATAATTTTGGTGACAATCAGCAAATTTAAAAATATAAGGACTTAATATCACATTCACAACACAACAAATAACTATAATTACGAAGCGTCAACAAACATTAAAACTCAACAGTAATACAATCAATAGTAATAGTAAGCTAACGGGTAAAACAATAATCCTATAACAGTAAATAAATATTATATTCAAACCACAATGCATGCTGGGAACTTATAAGCACTACATTTTGAGGAAAAAATCTTTCAATTTAAAAGTCTTTGCTTAGACAACGGTGTTTGACTAGATTGAAGAATTCTAGTTTAGTGTTAGTTTTTAAAAAATTGTATATTGTGTGTGTGTGTGTGTGTGTGTGTGTGTGTGTGTGTGTGTGTGTGTGTGTGTGTGTGTGTGTGTGTGTGTGTGTGTGTGTGTGTGTGTGTGTGTGTGTGTGTGTGTGTGTGTTTCACCTTGTCTGTGGAAGAGTTTGCTGCCCACTATCTCAGTCATGGATGCCACTTTCTGTTTCTGTAGTTTATCCGGGGGAATGCAGGTGTAGAAATCATACAGCAGCTTACTGCACACAGACACACAGCAACATGTATTAAAAAAAAGATTCATGCATTTAATTTCTCTAATCAGTTTTGGGATGTTTTAGTCAAGTTTAATCAGCTTTTGAAGAACAGTAACTGCCAGTTTGTATTTTTAGTAAAAGATAAAAATAGAAAAAAATGAATCCATAAATTAATGTTAAAGCTGCCGCGGGCAGAGAAAGTGACCTGTGCTTTATTGATCGAGCCTGAACGCCACCGGTGTCTGTGAGAAACTACTGTATCATATCGACCCTCTCGAAGCCGCTAGAATGGCCTGTGTTGTGTGTGTAGTGATGAATCGGACACCACTTAAAGCTACACACAAGCTCCCCAGCTCTAACTAGATAAAAACACTCAAAATAAAACTCTACTTCTGCAATCCAAATGAGAGAAACTGGAGCCGAGTCATCAGACATCTGCCTCAGTTAGCCGCATGATCAGCTTGGTTAAAGTCACATTACGGTTATAATAACATTAGTGTTTGAGAGCAGCTCAGGGAAATGCAGGAGGACAGGTGCATTAAAGACCATCAGCATCAGAATGAAGGAGAACCTCTGCCATTGTTGCGATTGATTTCTGCAGTTACTGAAGTCACAAACTTGACGTCAGTCTTTAAAGTGTCATCAAGCACTTGTAGAAAATGTTGTTAGGCTCCTCGGTACATCAGTCAATACGGCATATTGAGATGGTCAAGTTAAGAGCGGTCTGTGCCGTCCGCGTCAGGACTGATCAGGGCTTGTTTTAGGCTGTTAGGAGACTCACCTGAGGAGTTTAGGATCGAAAACTGTCTCCACGTCTTGCAAGACTGTGGGCAAATACTTCAGAGCAGCCACCTACACACACACACACACACACACACACACACACAGTTGTTACAATAACAAGAGGGTCTTATTGTAACGTGATACCCATATATACCCATATTATATCCATTATGTATTGTGTATATATACACATATTTAATGATATGCGATCATATAAACGATCATATTTTAACATATTTTGAATTATATTGTATAGGTCACTACTCAATTAAGCCAAATTGTAACACTTATGTAACACCTTTGTATTGAATTTATGGTCCAAACTGACTCGATTATACACTTTCAGGACACTTTCAGCAGGTAAACCCGAGTGAACTGAGCCTAGTAATCCCAGACTTTTGTGCCTCACTGCGTCATCAAACATTTAATGTGTGAATTATGCATAATTGAACTGAATAAGCTAAAAACCGTATAGTAGGACACACATTCTTACCTGCTGCAGTAGTGTAGTGGTGTAGTCACTTTTCATCAGGTTATTGATGGACTCAAATAAACTTTTGAGAGATTCTTCAAACTCGGCCTGTTCCTTGCCTTCATACAGTCTGAAGAGAGACAGAGGACGCTTGAGAACAGTGTAGTACATTTCACATCTCGGTATCACACATCAGCCATTAAATCTGCTGGTCTTCAGTGTTGTAAATACAACTAAATCTGCTAAACAGGCGCAACACAACTAGATCTTCAAACTGATGTTCCACCTCCATACGGCACATCATTATTCTGTTATTTAAAAGTAATTCTTTACATTACAATATTACTGTCTCATAATTGTAATGCGTTACATTACTCCTGTATTACTTTTTGAGTTACTTTCACCAAAATAACTACAGAAGTAGAACTTAACATTCTAAAATGACAAAATGTAGGCTACTACAGAGCATTTTATATTCAGTAGAAGGCGATATAATGTAGCATAATGACTGTGGGCTATCTAGGCTAACAATATAAATAATTGGCAAAGTGAAGCATTAAAGACAGAATCACAAACGATCCAAGTCGTTTGTCACACAATACAAAGGTACACCAGCAAGAGGGAGATGAATTAAGTAAATCGCTATACTAATATATTAGAAACTATCATATAGTCTTTATTTACAAACTTGGACACCACAAGTCTATTGACTGAACACAAACAGGTACCTTATGGTGATGATAAACAGGGCAACTTCTAAAGTTTGTTGGAGGGGGGATTATGGTGTCAGGTGGTTTTTCAGGGGTTAGGCTTGGCCCCTTAGTTCCAGTGAAAGGAACTCTAAATGGAACTCAATTTCCTGCTCCCAACTTTGTGGGAACAGTTTGGGGATTGTCGCTTCCTGCTCCAACATGACTACGCACTAGAGCACAAAGAAAGGTCCATGAAGACATGGATGAGCGAGTTTGGTGTGGAGGAACTTGACTGGCCTGCACAGAGTCCTGACCTCAACCCGATAGAGCACCTTTGGGATGAATTAGAGCGGAGAGAGATTAATTGGTTGGTCGACCAATTACAGTGCATGTCCAAAAGCTTCCATTAGCATATCTGATTTTCAGCTCCAGATCAGTAACAACGGCGTCAGCTTTACCGTATCAATATCATCCTTTAGAAGTGGCTTTGGTTTTGGCAGCAGAAAACTTTGCCTTCTCAACATGAACAACTTTATGGCTGTCACTGTTCCTTGATTAAATCTGATTACTCGATTTAAAAAAAAATCCTTGATTGCAATTTACCCGTGTCGAGTAACCGGCAAAATACCGTAAGTGGCACATTCCACTGACAAGAATCCATGATCCATGAATCCACCGCATTATTAGACTCTTTTTTAAGGCTCCACAATGTATTAAAAGCAGTTAAAAACCTCACAAAGGCACATATGCCCCGCAGGTTTAATATGCGCTTCATTTACGTGTGTGTAGACTACTATTGTGCGTCACGTTCATCTGTTGTTCATCTCAATGTGCGCCATCTAACCAGATTTGTAAGGTAAATCATTAAACAACAATTAAACAAGAATTTGATTGGCTGTAGAGTATAACAACTCAAGACCGTAGGCGCCCTCTGCAGGCATTTGTTATAATACATAATGTACACACGATGATTGTTTGTATTTTGTATATTATGTATTTCAACAGTGATTTTTTTTATACTTAATTTGATCCACATATCATTGCCTCATTGTTCTTGTATATGTATTTTAAGTCATTTTAAAGGCTTGCGTCTTTGCTTAGGTCTGTATTTACTACTACAAAAAAATATCTGATTACTCAATAAGTCGCCAAATAATAAACCGATTACTCAATTGCCAAAATAATTTAGTGACAGCCCTAAACAACATGCACCAAACTCTTCCAGGCTCAGCTACAAAGGAGACGTCATTTACAGATAGCCAATGAAAACCATAGGCTGGCAGTATGCAAATATGTTACACACCTATGAATGAAATGAGCCTTGAATAACTGATGGCTCATTT